>NC_133332.1:5520974-5597729 GCF_042186555.1 Aquarana catesbeiana
CTATCTATCTATCTATCTATCTATCTATCTATCTATCTATCTATCTATCATCTATCTATCTATCTTATCTATCTTATCTATCTTTCTATCTATCTATCTTATCTATCTTATCTATCTTTCTATCTATCTATCTATCTATTTATTTATTATCTATCTATCTATCTATCTATCATCTATCTATCTATCTATCTATCTATCTATCTATCTATCTATCTATCTATCTATCTATCTATCTATCTATCTATCTATCTATTAATCTATCTATCTATCTATCTATCTATCTATCTATCTATCTATCTATCTATCTATCTATCTATCTATCTATCTATCTTTCTATCTATCTATCTTATCTATCTTATCTATCTTTCTATCTATCTATTTATTTATTATCTATCTATCTATCTATCTATCTATCTATCTATCTATCTATCTATCTATCTATCTATCTATCTATCATCTATCTATCTATCTATCTATCTATCTATCTATCTATCTATCTATCTATCTATCTATCTATCTTATCTATCTTATCTATCTATTTATTTATTATCTATTAATCTATCTATCTATCTATCTATCTATCTATCTATCTATCTATCTATCTATCTATCTATCTATCTATCTATCTATCTATCATCTATCTATCTATCTATCTTTCTATCTATCTATCTTATCTATCTTTCTATCTATCTATCTATCTATCTATCTATTTATTTATTATCTATCTATCTATCTATCTATCTATCTATCTATCTATCTATCTATCATCTATCTATCTATCTATCTATCTATCTATCTATCTATCTATCTATCTATCTATCTATCTATCTATCTATCTTATCTATCTTATCTATCTATTTATTTATTATCTATTAATCTATCTATCTATCTATCTATCTATCTATCTATCTATCTATCTATCTATCTATCTATCTATCTATCTATCTTTCTATCTATCTATCTTATCTATCTTATCTATCTTTCTATCTATCTATTTATTTATTATCTATCTATCTATCTATCTATCTATCTATCTATCTATCTATCTATCTATCTATCTATCTATCTATCTATCTATCTATCTATCTATCTATCTTATCTATCTATTTATTTATTATCTATCTATCTATCTATCTATCTATCTATCTATCTATCTATCTATCTATCTATCTATCTATCGGCTCTTCTGTGTTTATTGCAGGGAGAGTTTCCTCCTTCTTATCTCTCAGTATACAATACGAGGATTCAGCAAAAGTTAAAGTCTGACCACTGAAATAGAAACGATCCCAGAACTGACGGTTGTATTTTATGGTCAGAGTGCAGTTCCAGGCTCCATCTGTAGGGTGACTCTGGATCTACATACGTGTGTCCTGGAAACCAGAGCACTGCTTCATGTGAAGGAACACTTTGGGGAGTATTTCCCAAAAAAAAAAAAATGTTTAGAGCTATTCCTCCTGTGAAACTGCATGTACATTTATTTATTGTGAACGAGGGCAAAATCAAATGTTATTGGGCTGTTTGCCTTCCAGGTCAAATGCTATTCATTCATTCAGAATACAGTGAATCAGGAAAATACCATAATAGGGCCATTAGATGGAGCTGATGATCATAGTGAAAATACTTATTTGCTATGATGGTCAGCTCCATCTAGTGGCCATAATGTAGTATTTTCCTGATTCATCATATACTTTATATATTATTATTATTATTATTTAAGGTACTTATATATATGAATAACATTCCATCTGGTGAGAAAATAGCCTGATAATATTTGATTTTGCCCCCATTCACACAAAACAAATGTACACACCGTTTCACAGGAGGGAAAGCTCCGCAAATCTTTGGACCAGTGCACAAAGCAAGGTCCATAAAGACATGGAGGAGCGAGTTTGGGGTGGAGGAACTTGACTGGTCTGCACAGAGTCCTGACCTCAACCCGATAGAACACCTTTGGGATGAATTAGAGCGGAGACTACGAGCCAGGCCTTCTCATCCAACATCAGTGCCTGACCTCACAAATGCTCTTCTGGAAGAATGGTCAAACATTCCCATAGACACCCTCCTAAACCTTGTGGACGGCCTTCCCAGAAGAGTTGAAGCTGTTATAGCTGCGAAGGGCGGAGCCAACTCCATATTGAACCCTACAGACTTAAGCTGGCCATACACCATACAATTTTCCCTTTTCAATTTTCTTTAGATTTACCTTTAACCACTTGAGCCCCGGACCATTATGCTGCCTAAGGACCAGAGGTCTTTTTCCAATTTGGCACTGCGTCGCTTTAACTGCTAATTGCGCGGTCATGCAATGCTGTACCCAAACGAAATTTGCGTCCTTTTCTTCCCACAAATAGAGCTTTCTTTTGATGGTATTTGATCACCTCTGCGGTTTTTATTTTTTGCGCTATAAACGGAAAAAGACCGAAAATTTTGAAAAAAAATGATATTTTCTACTTTTTGTTATAAAAAAAATCCAATAAACTCAATTTTAGTCATACATTTAGGCCAAAATGTATTCGGCCACATGTCTTTGGTAAAAAAAAATGTCAATAAGCGTATATATTTATTGGTTTACGCAAAAGTTATAGCGTCTACAAACTAGGGTACATTTTCTGGAATTTACACAGCTTTTAGTTTATGACTGCCTATGTCATTTCTTGAGGTGCTAAAATGGCAGGGCAGTACAACCCCCCCAAATGACCCCATTTTGGAAAGTAGACACCCCAAGGAAATTGCTGAGAGGCATGTTGAGCCCATTGAATATTTATTTTTTTTGTCCCAAGTGATTGAAAAATGACAAAAAAAAAAAATATTTACAAAAAGTTGTCACTAAATGATATATTGCTCAAACATGCCATGGGAATATGTAAAATTACACCCCAAAATACATTCAGCTGCTTCTCCTGAGTACGGGGATACCACATGTGTGGGACTTTTTGGGAGCCTAGCCGCGTACGGGGCCCCGAAAACCAATCACCGCCTTCAGGCTTTCTAAGGGTGTAAATTTTTGATTTTACTCCTCACTACCTATCACAGTTTCGGAGGCCATGGAATGCCCAGGTGGCACAAAACCCCCCAAAATGACCCCATTTTGGAAAGTAGACACCCCAAGCTATTTGCTGAGAGGCATATTGAGTCCATGGAATATTTTATATTTTGACACAAGTTGTGGGAAAGTGACACTTTTTTTTTTTTTTTTTTTTTTTTTTGCATAAAGTTGTCACTAAATGATATATTGCTCACACAGGCCATGGGCATATGTGGAATTGCACCCCAAAATACATTTAGCTGCTTCTCCTGAGTACGGGGATACCACATGTGTGGGACTTTTTGGGAGCCTAGCCGCGTACGGGACCCCGAAAACCAATCACCGCCTTCAGGATTTCTAAGGGTGTACATTTTTGATTTCACTCTTCACTGCCTATCACAGTTTCGGAGGCCATGGAATGCCCAGGTGGCACAAACCCCCCCCAAATGACCCCATTTTGGAAAGTAGACACCCCAAGCTATTTGCTGAGAGGCATGGTGAGTATTTTGCAGCTCTCATTTGTTTTTGAAAATGAAGAAAGACAAGAAAAAACATTTTTTTTTTTCTTTTTTCAATTTTCAAAACTTTGTGACAAAAAGTGAGGTCTGCAAAATACTCACTATACCTCTCATCAAATAGCTTGGGGTGTCTACTTTTCAAAATGGGGTCATTTGGGGGGGTTTTGTGCCACCTGGGCATTCCATGGCCTCCGAAACTGTGATAGGCAGTGAAGAGTGAAATCAAAAATTCACGCCCTTAGAAAGCCTGAAGGCGGTGCTTGGTTTTCGGGGTCCCATACGCGGCTAGGCTCCCAAAAAGTCTCACACATGTGGTATCCCCATACCCAGGAGAAGCAGCAGAATGTATTTTGGGGTGTAATTTCACATATTCCCATGGCATGTTTGAGCAATATAACATTTAGTGACAACTTTGTGCAAAAAAAAAAAAAAAATGTGTCTCTTTCCCGCAACTTGTGTCACAATATAAAATATTCCATGGACTCGACATGCCTCTCAGCAAATAGCTTGGGGTGTCTACTTTCCAAAATGGGGTCATTTGGGGGGGGTTTTGAACTTTCCTGGCATTTTATGCACAACATTTAGAAGCTTATGTCACACAACACCCACTCTTCTAACCACTTGAAGACAAAGCCCTTTCTGACACTTATTGTTTACATGAAAAAGTTATTTTTTTTTTTGCAAAAAAATTACTTTGAAACCCCAAACATTATATATTTTTTTAAAGCAAATGCCCTACAGATTAAAATGGTGGGTGTTTCATTTTTTTTTTTCACACAGTATTTGCGCAGCGATTTTTCAAACGCATTTTTTGGGGAAAAAACACATTTTTTAAATTTTAATGCACTAAAACACACTATATTGCCCAAATGTTTGATGAAATAAAAAAGATGATCTTAGGCCGAGTACATGGATACCAAACATGACATGCTTTAAAATTGCGCACAAACGTGCAGTGGCAACAAAATAAATACATTTTTAAAAGCCTTTAAAAGCCTTTACAGGTTACCACTTTAGATCTACAGAGGAGGTCTACTGCAAAAATTACTGCCCTCGATCTGACCTTCGCGGTGATACCTCACATGCATGGTGCAATTGCTGTTTACGTTTGACGACAGACCGCCGATTGCGTTCGCCTTAGCGCGAGAGCAGGGGGCGACAGGGGTGCTTTTTTTTTTTTTTTTTTTTTTCTTTATTATTTTTCTGCTTTTTTTATCTTATTTTTAAACTGTTCCTTTCATATTTTTTTTTTTTAATCATTTTTATTGTTATCTCGGGGAATGTAAATATCCCCTATGATAGCAATAGGTAGTGACAGGTACTCTTTTTTGAAAAAATTGGGGTCTATTAGACCCTAGATCTCTCCTCTGCCCTCAAAGCATCTGACCACACCAAGATCGGTATGATAAAATGCTTCCCCAATTTCCCAATGGCGCTGTTTACATCCAGCGAAATCTAAGTCATAAAATGCTCGTAGCTTCCGGTTTCTTAGGCCATAGAGATGTTTGGAGCCACTCTGGTCTCTGATCAGCTCTATGGTCAGCTGGCTGAATCACCGGCTGCATTCTCAGGTTCCCTGTTGAGACAGGAGAGCCAGAGAAAAACACGGAAGACGGTGGGGGGGGGGGGGGGCATTCCCTCCCACGGCTTGTAAAAGCAGTCTAGAGGCTAATTAGCCGCTAGGATTGCTTTTACATGAAAGCCGACCGCTGGCTGAAAAGAATGACACCAAGATGATACCTAAACCTGCAGGCATCATTCTGGTATAACCACTCAAAGTCGTGAATGGCGTACCTGAAGACAAAAAAATGGTTAACAATAAAGCACAGTAAACGGTAAAGTATAAAAAATTGCATATCTGAAAAAGCAAACATGATAAAACATAATAACAATAAAACATTGCAGAATAGAATACAGTAAAAAAGAGCAGAACAATAGAGAGAGAATAGAGAGAGAGAGAACAATAAAACGACAACTATTTTTTTTTATTTTATATATTTTTTTTTTTTTACACTTTTTTTGTAACTAACTTTTATAACTGTAACCGGTTCCAGGTTCGGGTCTCTCAAAATGCGATGGCATCTTGGGAGACCCTGTGAAAGTGTGCCTAGTCTGTGCAATGCTGTACCCTACGCTAATACTCAACTAGTGAATGGTAGCGTTTAAAACATTCACCAATGCAAAGACCAGGATTGTCAGGACAGGAGGGACAATAATAGCGGGTGTCACGCCTATATCCGCGCTTGCTGCAGACACAACATCTTTTTGGGGGGGTTCGTTGGGTAGGGGTACTCGGGAGGACATAAAGAAAATACCTCTCATGCAGCCGACTGCATTTGGTTGGGGATGTGAATGGGGGAAGTACGGGCGCTGCAGAAGTGGTGGGTTCCCAATTAGGATTGGCGAATGCAGTAGGAAGGGCATTATGGGCACGACGGGCCTGTGTTTGTCTTTTTGGTGGCAGCGGGACACTACTTGTGCTTGCCACCTCACCAGCTTGAACTGCACTTATGGGACTCGCCACGTCACCAAGTGTTACTGCAGTGCTGGTTTGACTACGACCGGGGTGTACTAGGCCGCTGGTGCTTGCCAGTTCACCAAAACGCTACCAAAAAAACTGTTAGCGATCGCAGGGATCAGGCCTGACTCTGCGAACGCTGCAGTTATGCGTTTAGTGTTTTGTAAGGGACAGTGATCGATCGATACTGCACTTGGGTGGGCCGGGCCGGGCGGAGGGGCAAAACGCAGGTGCTAGCGGGTATCTGGGCTGATCCCGCTAACACTGCGTTTTTGGGAACCCTAAACTGCTGGGGACGCTAGTATAGATCTGATCGGATCAGATATTGATCTGTACAGATACTATACCACTAAGGGAGGCGTATGCTGCGTGCGTGGGTGTTAGCGGTACTGGCGCTAATCTGACGCTGCCTGGGGCGACGCATATCACCGCCGCGCGATCAGGGGCTAAACCTTTATTCGGTAATAAACGGCGGGTGCCCTGACACTATAAAAAATAAACAAACTAACCAGCGTCACCCGTAACAGTTATACGGTGATCAGTGGTGAAAGGGTTAACTAGGGGGCAATCAAGGGGTTAAAACATTTATTAGATAGTATATGGGGTCCCTGACGCTATAAAACGCTGACGGCGAACCTAAATATTTACGTCCCTAACTAGCGTCACCAGCGACACTAATACAGCGATCAGAAAAATGATCACTGAGCAACACTGGTGACAGGGGGTGATCAAGGGGTTAAAACTTTATTAGGGGGGGTTAGGGGGGTATCCTAGACCTAAAGGGGGGTAATACTAACTGTCCCAACACTGTAACTGTCACAAACTGACACCATACAGTAATCAGAAAAAAAAAAAAAAACCTGCTGGTGTCAGTTTGTGACAGGGGGGGGGTGATTGAGGGGGGGATCGGGGGGCGATCGGGGGGGGGATCGGGGTGTTTTGTATGCCTGGCATGTTCTACTGTGTGTGTAGTGTGTTGTGCACTTACATCGATGTCTTCTCCCCTCGGCGCTGGAACGGAATACCGAGCTGAGGGGAGATGACATCACTTCCTTTGCTGCTGTTTAGCATACAGCAGCAAAGGAATGTTCCCATTGGCCGGCGGCGATCGCGAGGGGGGGGCCACGAACGGATGGCCTCCCCCTCATCTCGGATCGCCGGGGAACAGAACGGGACCGCCTCGGGCGGCGGGGGGGGGGGTCCGATCGGACCCCCCACCCGCGGAAGGCAAATCACGTACATGTACGTGATTTTGCCTGCCCGTGCCGCTTTGCCGACGTAAATCGGCGTTAGGCGGTCCTTAAGTGGTTAACTATGTAGTATAAGGGCCTGTCTGATTGCATACCAATTGAAAGTGTTTAGGTTTGACCTCATATTATATGGTTTTGGTAAATCTAAACGAAGGTTGTACAAGAAAATTGTATAATGTATGGCCAGCCTAAGACTGGGATGTCATTAAAGTTCATGTGTGTGCAAAGGCAGGTGTCACAATACTTTTGACAATATAGTGTACAGTATCTGCTTCCAACTAAGCTGCTAATTATATGGCGTAAAAAGATTATTTTAATGTGCACTGCCAAAAAAAATCGTTAGTTTTCATTTCATTCATTTTTTTTTTTTTTTTTTTTTTACGTTTTTAGAGTCATTCGTTATGATCGCAACTCGATAATTCGTAAATTCGAAAATTTGTAACTTTGTAAATTTCAAAGTTCGAAAATCCAAAAATAAGAAAGTCTGAAAATTCGAAAGAGTAACTAACTAATAATAACAAACTATTACATTATAAGTATTGGAATTTCCATTCAGACTTGGCTGTTAGTGGACATCTAAACAAATGGAATGGAACTAATTAATAATAAATAATAACCATAAAACATTTTTATTATCATTATTGCTACTTATTATTATTCATTCGTTAAGTTCCATTCGTTTGGATGCGGCATTCGTTATTTCGGATAATTCGTAACTTTGGATAAATTCGTATTCATCACGTT
The DNA here is from genome assembly GCF_042186555.1 of Aquarana catesbeiana. NCBI lineage: Eukaryota > Metazoa > Chordata > Amphibia > Anura > Ranidae > Aquarana > Aquarana catesbeiana. Next base: position 5,529,030 of record NC_133332.1, read on the forward strand.
CACTAACAGCCAAATTTGAAAGGAAATTCTAATACCTATAATTTAATAGTTAGTAATAGATAAAGTGATTGTAAAGGATCATTTATTTTTCTTTTTTTTAAATAACAAACATGTCATACTTACCTCCACTGTGCAGTTCATTTTGCACAGAATGGCCCCGATCCTCCTGTTCTGGGGTCCCCCCCCCCCCCCCCCCGGGGCTCTCATGGCTCCTCCTCTCATCAGATAACCCCCTAGGAGAAGCGCTTTCCCTGAGGGGGTTACCTTGCGGGTGTGTTACCGAGTCCAGCATTAGCGTCCACAGACACGAGGGGATGATAAGGGACTATATACAAGATTTTAGTAATAAGAACGATATCATTAGTAGTAATCAGCATGGATTCATGAAGAATCGTTCTTGCCAAACCAATCTATTAACCTTCTATGAGGAGGTGAGTTGCCATCTAGATAAAGGAAGGCCTGTAGACGTGGTGTATCTGGATTTTGCAAAAGCATTTGACACAGTTCCCCATAAACGTTTACTGTACAAAATAAGGTGCGTTGGCATGGACCATAGGGTGAGTACATGGATTGAAAACTGGCTACAAGGGCGAGTTCAGAGGGTGGTGATAAATGGGGAGTACTCGGAATGGTCAGGGGTGGGTAGTGGGGTCCCCCAGGGTTCTGTGCTGGGACCAATCCTATTTAATTTGTTTATAAACGATCTGGAGGATGGGATAAACAGTTCAATCTCTGGATTTGCAGACGATACTAAGCTAAGCAGGGCAATAACTTCTCAGCAGGATGTGGAAACCTTACAAGAAGATCTGAACAAATTAATGGGGGAGGGGCGACTACATGGCAAATGAGGTTCAATGTAGAAAAATGTAAAATAATGCATTTGGGTGGCAAAAATCTGAATGCAATCTATACACTGGGGGGAGAACCTCTGGGGGAATCTAGGATGGAAAAGGACCTGGGGGTCCTAGTAGATGATCGGCTCAGCAATGCCAAGCTGCTGCTAATAAAGCAAACAGAATATTGGCATTAAAAGGGGATCAACTGCAGAGATAAAACGATAATTCTCCCGCTCTACAAGACTCTGGTCCGGCCGCACCTGGAGTATGCTGTCCAGTTCTGGGCACCAGTCCTCAGGAAGGATGTACAGGGGGTCCCCTACTTACAAACACCCGACTTACAAACGACTCCTACTTACAAACGGAGGGAGACAACAGGAAGTGAGAGGAAATCTACCCCTAGGGAGGGAAATTCACTCCTGTAAGAGTTAATATGGGAAAAAGGTGTCTCCACTGATGCTTTATCACCTATCCTTACTTCCCTAATAACCCCAAATTTTCAAAATCCAATTGTCATTGGGACAGAAAGTGAGGTGAAATCTTATGAACTTGGGCACAGACAGCAAAACAAATGTTACAGGGGTGATAACCCTTCCCTATGCTATCTACAAAACTTAAAAATAGATTTTTTGGCTGGAGCTACACTTAAAAAATTTACCTGTTCCGACTTACAAACAGATTCAACTTAAGAACAAACCTAAAGTCCCTATCTTGTTTGTAACCCGGGGACCCCCTGTACTGGAAATGGAGCGACTACAAAGAAGGGCAACAAAGCTAATAAAGGGTCTGGAGGATCTTAGTTATGAGGAAAGGTTGTGAGCTCTGAACTTATTCTCTCTGGAGAAGAGACGCTTGAGAGGGGATATGATTTCAATTTACAAATACTGGACTGGTGACCCCACAATAGGGATAAAACTTTTTCGCAGAAGAGAGTTTAATAAGACTTGTGTCCACTCATTAAAATTAGAATAAAAAGAGGTTTAACCTTAAACTACGTAGAGGGTTCTTTACTGTAAGAGCGGCAAGGATGTGGAATTCCCTTCCACAGGCGGTGGTCTCAGCGGGGAGCATTGATAGCTTCAAGAAACTATTAGATAATCACCTTAATGACCACAATATACAGGGATATGTAATGTAATACTGACACATAATCACACACATAGGTTGGACTTGATGGACTTGTGTCTTTTTTCACCCTCACCTACTATGTAACTATGTAACTATGTAAATTCGGATTCCTAACACTCAGGTTCTGACACCCCATGCTCTGTTTGGGGGTCCCCTGTCCATGATTTGTCTGCAAGCGGATGGGTTACCTGAGAATTCATCTTCCTGGATCTCCTTTGTCCTTTAAGACAACAAGCATTGTATTTCCACAAAGTATCATTTATCTGCCAAACAAAGTAACAATTTTGGTAATCGTTATTCTTAATGTTTTTTTTTATCATCTTGGTAAATACCTATTTGCACTTTTTAGGTTACACAGCAGCTATTCCCAAGGGGCCCCGAGACTCCACCATGAGAGACTGCTCTGCCAATCCTCCGGTAAGATATTGGGAAAGGAAATGGATGGTTTGCATGAGAGAGCATTCTCCACTGCTGCACCCTAAAAACATCGAACGTAACCCGTAATCAATACCCCAATCGTGTCATTGATAACGTTTATAGTAATTAAGGTGTATCTAAACCCCAAAACAAAAAAAATGCAACATATTGCAGTCCAGTCCTTTGATTTGGTGGTTGCATTAGTTTTCACTTTTTGCACTTTTTTTTAATTGATTTCACCTGGGGGGGGTCCTGCCATTAAACATTTCCTGCCCTAGGGGGGACAGCCATAGGCATGCACAGCAAGGGGATGTGCTGGGTGTGCCTGGGCACACTCTAATCACCCCCCTATGGTGCAGATTCCCCCTCCTGCCTACCTGTGTTTACTGTACTTCAGTTTATGAATGACCAGGAAGCCTCTCAGCACAGACACTTCCCATTCACTCACTGAAAGGGACTGGGGAATCTCTGTCCTCAGACACTTGAATCTGTTTTAAAAGTGAGACATCGGGGGTCTGTTTAGACCAAAGCCCCCCAACTGCGCTCCTAGATAAAAAGTATAAAAAAAATTGAAAAACATAAAATAAAAAATGAAGTAAAAACTATTGCCACCATCAGTTGCCCTACTGACCCCAATCTCTGCTCTACTGACACCGTCCTCTGCTCTACTGACACCATCCACTGCTCTACTGACACCGTCCACTGCTCTACTGACACCGTCCACTTCTCTACTGACACCATCCACTGCTCTACTGGCACCATCCACTGCTCTACTGACACCGTCCACTGCTCTACTGACACCGTCCTCTGCTCTACTGACACCGTCCACTGCTCTACTGACACCGTCCACTGCCCTACTGACACCGTCCTCTGCTCTACTGACACCGTCCTCTGCTCTACTGACACCGTCCACTGCGCTACTGACACCGTCCACTGCCCTACTGACACCGTCCACTGCTCTACTGACACCGTCCACTGCTCTACTGACACCATCCACTGCTCTACTGACACCGTCCACTGCTCTATTGACACCGTCCTCTGCTCTACTGACACCGTCCTCTGCTCTACTGACACCATCCACTGCCCTACTGACACCGTCCACTGCCCTACTGACACCGTCCACTGCTCTACTGACACCGTCCACTGCTCTACTGACACCGTCCACTGCTCTACTGACACCGTCCTCTGCTCTACTGACACCGTCCACTGCTTTACTGACACCGTCCACTGCCCTACTGACACCGTCCACTGCTCTACTGACACCGTCCACTGCTCTACTGACACCGTCCACTGCTCTACTGACACCGTCCACTGCTCTACTGACACCGTCCTCTGCTCTACTGACACCATCCACTGCTCTACTGACACCATCCACTGCTCTACTGACACCGTCCACTGCCCTACTGACACCATCCACTGCTCTACTGACACCATCCACTGCTCTACTGACACCGTCCTCTGCTCTACTGACACCGTCCACTGCTCTACTGACACCGTCCTCTGCTCTACTGACACCATCCACTGCTCTACTGACACCGTCCACTGCTCTACTGACACCGTCCACTGCCCTACTGACACCGTCCACTGCTCTACTGACATCATCCACTGCCCTACTGACACCATCCACTGCTCTACTGACACCGTCCACTGCTCTACTGACATCATCCACTGCTCTACTGACACCATCCACTGCTCTACTGACACCGTCCTCTGCTCTACTGACACCGTCCACTGCTCTACTGACACCGTCCTCTGCTCTACTGACACCATCCACTGCTCTACTGACACCGTCCACTGCCCTACTGACACCGTCCACTGCTCTACTGACATCATCCACTGCCCTACTGACACCATCCACTGCTCTACTGACACCGTCCACTGCTCTACTGACATCATCCACTGCCCTACTGACACTGTCCTCTGCTCTACTGACACTGTCCACTGCCCTACTGACACCGTCCACTGCCCTACTGACACCGTCCACTGCTCTACTGACACCGTCCACTGCCCTACTGACACCGTCCTCTGCCCTACTGACACCGTCCATTGCTCTACTGACACTGTCCTCTGCCCTACTGACACCGTCCACTGCTCTACTGACACCATCCACTGCTCTACTGACACCGTCCACTGCTCTACTGACACCGTCCACTGCTCTACTGACACCATCCACTGCCCTACTGACACCTTCCACTGCTCTACTGACACCGTCCACTGCTCTACTGACACCGTCCACTGCTCTACTGACACCATCCACTGCCCTACTGACACCTTCCACTGCTCTACTGACACCAACCACTGCTCTACTGACACCGTCTTCTGCTCTACTGACACCGTCCACTGCCCTACTGACACCGTCCACTGCCCTACTGACACCGTCCACTGCCCTACTATCACCGTCCACTGTGCACACCTATGGTGGCAGCACTCACTTACTGTACTCCTAATATGGAGGAACAGCATTGTCACCTTACAACAGAACTACAGAATATAATCATTCCGCTCTCTCCTAATCCCCGTTACATAAGGGGATTTGTAATGGGCAAATCAGCCGTGGTTCGTTTCGTCAAGGGTATGATGAACCTTATTCGTAGTTCAGTGAACCAGAACCTAGGGGTGAGTCTCACCAAAATCTATAGGGAGTGAATCTTGTTGGTAAATTCTGGCTAACCTGCAAATTGCTGTCAAAAAAGGCAAGGCATCCTGGGCACTGCCATGGGGACACGTACCAAGGCATAACAGAGAGAGGGTCATTTTATGTTGCTTTGAAGGCAACATTGAAAATACACAAATCCTTTAAATATCATTTTTGGGGGAAGTCCTGCTGCTGTCCATGGTGCTACAGAACAGTGTGATTTTTAGACAGTCTCAGTGACAGCATATACTGGAGGCTCATACTGTATTTGGTGTAATTGATTTATTTTTTCTTTTACAATTATCTTGGCTTATATACAGCAGCATCACCCCAATCAAATTATTTATAGTCTGAAAAATGTCTTTTTTTCATGTAGTTTTAGCAGTGATACATGTGTGGCGCCCTCTAGGTAGTTGCTAGTGTTTATAGTTGTTAGAGTAGGAAAATTTAACCTCGCTGAGAGCCAGGCCAGGGCTGAATCTGGGTCAGGGATGAGTGACTCAAGGAGGTTGGATGACTCATCATGCAGCACCTCTGGTGACTCCCCATGCTTTCTGGAACATTGAAGAAGCTTACAGAAATAGAGGGTGGAGTCTAGGAGTATCTGTTGGAGTATTGATAAAGGCCCCAGCCAATCCCCAGCAAAGTGGACTGGTACCCCTTAAATACTCTTGGGTCATGCCAGCAGGGGCCGTTGGGTGGAAGATGGTGTAGAAGTGCTGAGGAGGCTGTCGGTGGCCCTTGATGGTGTCTCTAGTAAGGGGGGCAAGGGTGACCTTGAATGAATAAATGAATGATTTGTAAAGCGCTGCAAATGCGAACTGAATCGCCTCAAGGCGCTAGATCCGTTCTGTGCTGTTAGCTTCTTAGAAGAGGTAGGGCTTGAGTTTTTTCCTGAAGGCCTGATGGTTTTCTTCCATACGGATGTAAGTTGGAAGAGCGTTCCATAGCCGTGGTCCTTGGACTGCGAATATTCGTTCTCCCTTTGATTTTGTAGTGGTATTTGGGAATGAGGAGGAGGTTTTGGATAGATGATCGAAGACTGCGATTAGGTGTGTAGTGTTTTATTTTCTCTTGAAGGTATTGAGGAGCGTTTCCTTGTATGCATTTGTGGGTGAGGCAGAGGGTCTTGAATGTGATCTGATTCTTTACGGTTAGCCAATGTAGGCTCCTCAGGGATGGGGAGATGGATTCCCAGGGTTTTTTTCCTGTTAGTAGTCTTGCCGCCGTGTTTTGGATGAGTACCTTGGGCCTGGGTCTCGGGTGCTGGAGGGACCCAATACAACACACAGAGGAGATCCATCCTGAAGGCACGGGAGCAAGTGTGAGGACAGCAAGAGCAGGTCAGCACGTCCAGGAGTTCTCCAGAAGTCAGCTGGGTGGGCTGGTGAGTGTGCAGTCTAGAAGGACCGGGGGGGGGGTTAGCATACTGTTTGCCGCCCCCCCTCAAAAAAAAAAAAAATTCCACCGGCCACCACTGATCGGATTGGTTCTGGGCTTACGGATGGCTCCGGTCTCTCCCACCACCTATAAAAGTCATCCCATGATGAATCCACTGTCGGAACTACTTTTCTCTGAAAGCTGGCCGCCTAAGGGAAAAGACAACATCAAGGTTACCGCAGCTAGCTTCTGCCACAACACCGGTATTTACTGTCAAAATCATGATGTACATTACCAGTAAGGCAGTCAGCAAGTGGTTATGGGGACATGCCAGAGTTGTGTGTCCTATTCCTACGTACATAGGAGAAGTACCCAGGAGTGCTAGTGAAAAGGTCAGCTGCAGCCAGACGGACTGCCAGTGCCTGAAGAGGCGGTGCTGGGATCAGTAGCCACAGGAATGCAAGCTGGACACTGGACTTTCCTACACAACCAAAGAGGCACAGGGTCTCTGCCTGTAAAGGGCTCTTGCTTCGATCTGGCTGAGTGCTTTGCCAGATTTGCCAAAAGTGTCCTAGCTGAGTCTGTTTGTTTTTTTTTGTTTTGTTTGTTTTTTGCAAGCAAGTGAAGTGCTGGAGGAAGAGAAAGGACTGTATATAGCTGTATATAGGAAGAGTTGTCCATGAAGAATTTTCTGAAGTCAAGGGGGCATCCCATAATACCCCTACTCCCCATCCAAGTTTTATCCCCTCAATAAAAATACAAAAACAAGCACTAGACTGTTTCCTGACTCAAGTGTGCCCGAGGAAATTCAGTGTGCCTGGCTGCGCAGGGTGGGTTCACTTGCGGCTCCTACGTGGGGTGCGCCACACACGTATTTTCATCAAATGAATTGGAGAATGCAGCTGATACTGCAGTGCAAAACCGGCCAGCAGCAGGACTATTCTAAATGGCAAGGCTAGGCCTAAATTTCATAGAGACAAAGAGCACAGGCTGGGGCTTTACTATCAGAATTAAGATCCTGCAGAGGATACAGAAGTGTAAAATTGGCCAGTAGTTGGACAGTTTTTGTTTTCAAAAAGTTTTTTTTTATTTTGTTTTGAAGAATAACAGAGAAAGGGTTACAAATCCAAGACAATCAGTGGAATGAATACAAAGAGTGTAGGGATACAGATTATATAAAAAGACAAAGTACAAATATATACTGTTGAGTTATACACATCTGTTAGAGCTATCAACCTATTATGAAAGTCAGAGGTTTAGCTGAATAGATGAAACATATCTAGAGACCTAATCAAAGGGAAAGAAGAAAAAAAAAAAGCCCGAAGCGGGAAGATAAAACTAACAACAGCAAAATGAAAAGAAAAGAAAACCATAAATCTGTCAGGATTGGAGCCTAAATAAGAACCACGGGTTCCAGATGGCATCATGTTGAGGGATAGTGTCATGTAGGGTGTGGTAGATTTTATCCGCCAACATCATGTGGTCTATTCTTGCAATAACTTGAGAATATGGTACTGAGGCCGATTTCCAATGCAGAGCAACCACCCACTGAAAAGCTATACAGATAGAGTGGATCAGTTTAACCAAAGGTTTAGGGGTGTCTGAAGGGGATTGAAATAATAGGCAGTGTTGGTATGAGATATTAAGAGGTTTGCCCGCTAATTTGTCCATCACTTTCAGGATCTCATTCCAAGTTGGACGTAGTTTCTCGCAGTCCCAAAATATGTGGAGAAATGGGCCTTGTTGCATGCATCCCCTAAAACAGAGAGGGGATGATTGTGGGTAGATCTTGTGAATACGCATTGGGGTGTAGTACCAGCGTGTTATTAGCTTAATAGCAGTTTCACGAACCATGATGGATTTAGTGCATTTGCGTAAGTTCTGCCAGCCCTTCACCCAGTCAATGTCATCGACCTCAGAGTCTAATTCCGTTTCCCATTGGGATCTATATTTTAGGGTTGTGACCTCAGAGTTAGCTTCCAGATTGATATAGACTAGTGAAATCAGACCTTTTTGGCGGGGTGAGTCGTGGCATATGTCCTCATATAGAGTGGTGGAGGTCGCAGCAGGGCCAGTATAGTGCTTTTGGAAGAAGTGACGTATTTGTAAAAAGTGATAGAATTCAGTGTTTGGGATCTGGTATGTGGATTGCAACTGAGAAAAGGAGATAAATTTTGAGTTTATAAAAAATGTATCTAACGTGGTTAGTTTTAGGTCAATCCAGAGTTGAAAAGAGGAGGGTCTGTCAAAGGCTAATGGGAATCTAGAATCTCCTAGAAATGAGGTGCCCAGAGGAACAGCTGAAATGAGATTGTATGTTTTTTTATATGTGTCCCAAAGTTGAAGGCCAGCTTGCGTAATCAAATTTTTAGTGCCTACTTCTGATCTATTCTGATTGTTTGACCACATAAGGCCAGGGAGATATAGAGGGGCAATGGATTCGCTTTCAAACTGCACCCAAGGGACTCTGGAGTTATGAATATTCCATTGTGCTTGTTGGGTGTATCTACTGGCTAAGTAGTAAAGCCATATTTGAGGAACCCCTAGACCTCCCCTTTTGGAAGAACGGTACAGGACTTCTTTGGCAAAGCGTGGGGGTTTGTCCTTCCATATGAATCTATTAAGCAACACCTGAATAGTGTGGAGGTATGTTTTAGATATTTTAAGAGGCAGGGATCTAAAAAGGTAAAGAAGCTTAGGAAGAATAGTCATCTTGAGAGCAGCGATTCTGCCCAGGAATGAAATGTGGAGGTGTGACCATAGTTTGAGGATACCTTTTAATTTAGAAACCATAGGTGGGAAATTTACTTCAAAGAGTCTGCAGTAATCCTTAGTCAGGTTAATTCCCAAATATTGAAGGTGAGAATCTGCCCAAATAAAGGGATAGACTGACTGAAGATGATGCAGTTCTCCAGTAGAGTAGCCTATAGGGAGGGCGCTTGATTTAGCCATGTTAATAGATAGACCTGAGATCTCTGCAAACTTTGAAAGAGTCTGAAATAAGTTCGGCAGAGAGACCAGGTTGGTGGTGAGAAACATTAGAACGTCATCAGCATACATTCCAAATTTGTATGTCGAATGGCCCTTCACATAACCCGAAATATCAGGATCTTGGAGTATAGCTATGGCTAAAGGTTCGAGAGCTAAAGCAAAAATTAAAGGTGACAACGGGCACCCTTGTCTCGTCCCCTTGCCTAGGTCAAAAAACCTAGAGTTACAGCCAGGGAGCCTAATCCGGGTTTTCGGGTTACGATAAAGGGCCAAGAAAGCTTGTAGGAAAGCTCCCTGGAATCCCATCTTTTGTAAGAGTGTGGTGATGTATGTCCATGAGACGCTGTCGAATGCCTTCTGTATGTCCAGGCTAAGCATGAGGAGTTTACGTGAAAAAAGGTTGGCATCTTGTATTATGTTTGTCGCCAGACGAATATTATCGGTGATAAGTCTATGGGGTATAAATCCCGACTGAAAAAGGGGAAATCAAAGAGGGGATAACCCCCGCTAGTCTGTCTGCCATGATCCTGCTAAATATTTTTAAATCATTATTAATGACCGAGATAGGTCGGTAGTTTTGGGGTAGGGTGTGGTTTTTGTGAGGTTTCGGTATCAGGGACATATTGGCTAGTAACATCTCTTCAGGGAAACTACCCCCCTGTAGGACACAATTAAATAAATGAACCAACCTAGTGGTGAGGAGGGATGAGAATTTTTTATAGTATATAGAGGAAAATCCGTCGGGGCCTGGGGCTGAGCCTGATTTTAAGGATTTGATTACATTCAAAACCTCTGCTGATGTGATGGGGATGTTCAGTTTATCAAGTTGTGTAGGTGTAAGATGTGGTAGAGGAATGTTCTGAAACCAGGCCTCATCTGCTGGTGAGGGTTTTAATTGGGAAGGGGCCAGCAGAGAGGAGTAAAATTGTTCAAAGATATGAAGGACCTCTAGGGGATGGGAAGTAAGATGTCCTGAGGGCGTCATTAATCTATATATGTGGGGTGGGCGAGATGAGTGATTTAACTTTCTGGCGAAGAGGGTAGAGGCAGAGCTCTCATGAAGGAGAAATTCGGCTTTAGACCAACGCAGAGCTTTTTCCACCCTCTTCGACAAGATGCCATCCAACTCTAATCTCTTTTGATCAATCAGCTGTCTGGTGGAATCTAAGTGTAGGAGATTGGTATTTTTATAGAGATTATCTAGGTCTTTAGTAAGGGTTAAGATGTTTTGTTTGTCAATTTTGTTCTGGGCTGAGGCTAGACTAATTAATTTGCCCCTAAGGACTGCTTTATGCGCCGACCAAACCACGGCGGGGGGAGTTTCTGAGATGGCATTGAGATTAAAATATTCTTCAATGGCTTGTGCGACTTCTGCCTCCACCACTGCATCTGAGAGGAGGGCCTCATTTAGTCTCCAAGAGTAAGAGGTAGGTGCAAGCCTAATGTAAGTAGTGGTGAAGGCAGTGGCATGATGGTCAGACCAGGTGCAGGGGTGGATGCTAGCCTCTGTGGTGTTAGCAAGAATAATTGGGGTAGTGTATATATAATCCAATCTTGCATAACTTTTATGAGGATGGGAGTAGAATGTGTATTCTCTAGTACCAATATTGAGGGCTCTCCAGGAATCTACCAGCTGATGTTCCAGTAGACCACTGGAGAGAGAGCGGGGAAATGATTTGGCGGATGGGGACAACATGGATCTATCAAGGTTAGGGTTGGCAACCATATTGAAGTCCCCTCCAATAATCATGTGTGGTGAATGGAAATGAGAAAGGCGGTCAAAGAAGGAGTGAAAAAAAGAGGCAGGGGAGTCATTTGGAGCATAAATACTGGCAATAGTAAGTTCTCTGTTATGAATCTGGCCTTTGATTATTACATATCTACTGTCTTTGTCTTTAAATACCTGTTTGACTTCCATTGGGAAAGATCTGTGCAAGAGTATGGCGGCTCCCCTACTTTTGGTCTGGTGTAGAGAGCAAAAAATCTGAGGAAAGCTTCTGTGGAGGAATTTAGGGTGTGAGGAATGTGCAAAGTGTGTCTCCTGTAAAAGGAGAATTTGTGCTCCCAGCTGTTTATAAAAGGCAAAAGCTTTCTTCCTTTTAGGTGGGGAGTTAAATCCCTTAACATTGTGTGATACACATTTAATTACCATGATAAATGTTTTTATACACTATGGTCTGGGGATAAATAGGAGCCAAACGGGTTCTAAGACAGGAATCTATCGTTTCAGGGGTCAAGCAGAGGGCCGACATACTCGAGCACTGGAGGGTAGTAGAGTGTGACATACAAATATGTAAGCCATAAAGGCTTAATAAGGCATGTACCCTGCAAAATATTTCTGCAATAAAGAGTCGATGCAAACATAGACTACTGGTGGACCAAAACCTGTGGCTAAAAAAGAGAAACAAAAAAATAAAAGGAGCAAAAGATAAGGAAAAAAAACATAGGTCTGATAGTAACATAAATGTCTTCATAACTAGAAACCGGATCAGGTAATTGTAGTAAACCTGATAAGAAAAATACCAACTCCCGAGACTGCGAGGTCTCGAACCCAGCCTGGAAAATGTTCTGAACTTTGTAGGTCAAGTGGATATAAACCCAAAAAAATAAAGAAAAAATAAAAAGAGAACAGGCCTGCAGTAATGACTCAAACCAAAAATAAAAAAAAGGGTCAGAATCTGCAGGCTTCTGCTGGGTGGGGTGTGCATGTCGCAGCTCCAAGGGACCGACGTCCGGGTCATTGTAATCTGGTGCGGGGTGCAAGTTGCTGGGGTATCTTGTAGTTGTCGGCTACGCTGAGACGATCAAGGAAAGGGATCTTCCAATCTATCTCCGATGTCGTATCTGATCCTCCGTCTGTCTCTCCTGGTTGGGGGGGTCTGCCAGATGGGTGAAGGTCTAGGCGTAGAAGGGGGCCGGCGAATGACATCTAGGTCTAAAAGGCCCAATTTGACCAGAACCTCTTGGCCTTCCAGGAGTGAGGTGGCAGAGTAAGTGGTGCCATTGTGGGGGATTACAAGCTTGAAAGGGAAGCCCCACCTGTAGCGGATGAGTGCAGCTTGGAGGGCAGATGTAATCTCTTTCAGGCCACGTCTCCTGTCCAAGGTGGCGGGAGAAATATCGGGATATATTTGGATGGTACGATCGTCCAGAGTGATGCGTTGTTGATTGCGAGCAGCTCTGAGAATCTCCTCTTTAATTAAAAAGTCCTTCATGCAGAGAACAATATCTCTGGGGGGCTTGTCATCTGGAGGTTTGGGTCTGAGGGCTCTGTGAATACGATCACAGGTAAAAGCTCCGGCATCGGTGTCCGGGAGCAGAGATTTGAATAGGCGAATTATTGTGGGGATGAGATCCGTAACGGATTCCGGTATACCTCTTATGCGCAGATTGTTGCGTCTATTGCGGTTATCGAGGTCCTCGATCTGGGATTGCATTTGGGAAAAGGCCGTGGCTAGGGATTCGTGTTCTCTGGATAGGTCACTGTATGCAAGTGCCAGCTCGTCGTGCTTAGTTTCCAGTCTTTCTGTCCTGGAGCCTAAGGCTGCAATCTCCTGGGAGAGTGTGTGAGAAGTTTTGTGCAGCTCCGTCTGGAACTTTGTAGCTAGCCTTGCGTACATGGCCTCCAGGCTTCTTTCTAGATCTAACTTGGTAAGAGAGGCCGTGTACTCACGGCCAGGGTCCAGGGGAGGTGTCCGGTCTGTGGGATATCCTGGTGATGAGGCAGGAGACGGAGGTTTGCTTCTCCCCGCAGCGCCATTTTGAGACATGCCGCCAAGATCACGGGCGCGGAGGAGATAGTGGGTTAGGGTGTGCTGCGCCGATCCTCTGGGTTTTCTCCTTCTCCCAGGCATGCACCAAGTATAAGGGGCTCGAGGGGTGAATAGATCGCTGAGAATAAAGCTGATATTGGCCCTGCTATAGCCGTTATCTTCCCGGGCTGGACGGAGCTACAGTCTCAGACGTCCATCTCGCTCAGAGTCGCGCATGCGCCCCTAGTTGGACAGTTTTAACCACTTTAACCCGGAAGGTTCACTCCCCTTCCTTCCTTAATTTTTTTTTTTTTGCAATACAGCACTGCGTTATTTTAACTGAAAATTGCGCGGTCGTGCGACGCTGTACCCAAATAAAATTGATGACCTTTCTTTCTCACAAGTAGAGCTTTTTTTTTGGAGGTATTTGATCATCTCTGAGGTTTTTATTTTTTGCGCTACAAACAAAAAAAGAGCAACAGTTTTGAAAAAAAAAAACAATATTTTTTTAATTTTTGCTATAATAAATATCCCCCAAAAAATAAAAAAAACTCTTCCCCAGTTTAGGCCAATACATACATATTTTTGATAAAAAAAAAAAATCAAAAAAAAAAAATAGCAATAAGCGTATATTGATTGGTTTACACAAAAGTTATAGCGTCTACTAAATAGGGGATAGATTCATGTAATTTTTATTGTTAATTTATTTTTACTAGTAATGGCGTTGATCAGCGATTTTTAGCGGGACTGCGCCATTGCAGCAGACAGATCGGACACTTTTGACACTTTTTTCGTACCAATAAATAAGCGTATATTAATTGGTTTGCGCAAAAGTTATAGTGTTTACAAACTATGGGATATTTTTATTTAATTTTTATTTAATTTTTTTTTTTTTACTAGTAATGGCGATGATCAGCGACTTATAGACGGACTTTGATAGTGCGACGGACAAATCGGACACTAACTGACACTTTTGACGTTTATTTGAGGGACCAGTGACACTAATACAGTGACCAGTGCTAAAAAAAATGCGCTGTCACTGTACTAATGACAATGGCAGTGAAGGGGTTAACATCAGGGGGCGATCAAAGGGTTAAGTGTGTGCCTAGGGGGTGCTTTCTAACTGTGGGGGAGGTGCGTTGACTAGAGGAAAACAGAGATCCGTGTTTCTGCTCCATTTTCCCCTATCTGCCTTCTTTACATAGGAAGACCGCCATTCTGCCTCTCCTGAGCCACCTAGTGGCAGACTAGCTAGCTGCACCTGCCTACCAGCATGACTTTATAGGAAACAAAATAGAAAACAGCAAACATTTTCTATTCCTCCTAAAATATTTATTTTGCAATTTAACTGGTAATCTATTATCATTTTATTTATAGTATATTATTTAAATTAGCATTTAAAGCTGAACTTTAGGCAGATATAAAAGACATAAAGTAATGCAGTTCTGTATTCATTGATACATTTAATACATCCTTATTTTTATTTTTTTTAAAGCAAGCAGTGCAAGAATCAGAATTTTACCTGGAGCTCAGAGTAGGGGGAGGGAGAAGGAGCGCAAGGAGCCAATCAGTTGATGTGCTGAAAGAAGCATGCTGATAGGAGGAGAGAGCAGAACGACAGAGAGATGAGCTCATCACTGTGCTGCTGAGCCCTTGACTGTCCAGTACAGTCACAGACTGGGGGTGGGTCCAGGATGATCTGGGATCAGGGAAAGTGGAATTAATGATGCTGAGGGGGAATCTTCCAATGGGGACACCTGTTCTAGGGACAGCTGTGTAGGAGTGGGTTTCCCTCACTGACTTCCTGTTGTATCCCTAGGACAGGAAGTGAAGGAATATCACCCCAAAGGGGAAACATCAGCGAGATAAAACCAAAATGACCCTAACCCCTCCCCTTCTATGTTTATCTTTAATATTAGATTTATTGTATTTTTTTTTTTTTTTTATGGTGAGGCTGAAGATTCTTCTTTGTTCTTATTTTATTATTTTGCACCCAGTATATCCCACCCACTGCAAAGGTTTCCACAGAAGATCTGAACAAACTCCGCCAGGAAATGAGAAGCCACAACATCAGCGCTTACATCATCCCTCCAACTGACCCCCACCTGGTAATTTTATTTATTTATTGCAAATTTCCATCATTTTCCTCAAACTGTTCATGGCGCTCTTCATGCAAATGTATGCCTCATGTGGGTGTTGTCATTTTGTTCCGTTTCACTATTTTTGTAAATATTAATTCAATTATTTTATTATTAGAATCAAATTAATTTAAATAAAATATAAATAAAATATTTTTTTTTAAAGAAAAACTTTATTAGTATTTTAGTATGAAAATTACTTTTATTTTTGTAAAATGTATTATTTTATTAAATTGTATTATTGCATCATTCAAAAATAGACTTTCCTTTTGTGACATTTTTTTTTTTTTTTAATAACATCAACTTTATTGTGTTTTTGTAATAGTATGAAAATTACTTTTTTTTATTTATTTATTATTTTATTAAATTGTATTATTGCAAAATTTGAGTTTTAAAAACAGACTTTTCCCCTCCTTTTCTGACACAGATTTTTTTTTTTTTTTAATAACAGATCAACTTTATTGTGTGTTATAAAAGTATGACAGTTACTTATATTTTTTATTTATTTATCATTTTAATAAATTGTATTATTGCTACATTTTTAGTTTTACAAATAGACTTTTCCTTTCCTTTTTTTAAATTTGAGATTTTTAATAACAGATCCTTTACAACATGAATTTTATTTGTTTATATGAACTTTTTATATTCTTTCACTTACCTTGTTGCCTTGATGAAGGAAAGGTGTCCGAACATCCAAAATGTGTTTGCTCGGATTATTAATTAAAAAAAAATTTGTACTCTTTGACTATTGGGGTGACACCCTCACTGCGTCTCACATATTTAGAGCATCCCCTAAAAACAGACCTGTTTCAGATGAGGGCTCAAACTTCCCACAGTCCTGGGCTTTCCAATAGGGAGTTCTGAGCCGATCAATTCCTCTATCTAAGTCAGTGGTCTCCAAACTGCGGCCTGGGGGCCAGATGTGGCCCTTTTGCTTGCTTTTATCTGGTCCTTGGGGCACTATTTATTAATTCCCCCTCCCCCCTACTGAGACCAGTGAAGAGGCACAATTCCTCCCAATGACACCAACAATTGAGTCCAATGACACCAATGATGGGGTATAATTCCCCCCCACTGACACTAACAATGGGGCACAACTCCTCTCACTGACACCAATGATGGGGCACAATTCCTCATAATGACACCAACGATGTGGCAGAATTCTTCCTAATGAGGCTAACAATTGGGCCCAATGATACCAAGGATGGAGCGCAATTCCTCCTAATGACACCAAGGATGGGGCACAATTCCTCTCAATGACACCAAGGATGGGGCACAATTCCTCTCAATGACACCAAGGATGGGGCACAATTCCTCCTAATGGCACTAATGATGGGGCACTATTACTCCCAATGAGGCCAACAATTGGACCCAGTGACACCAATGATGGGGCACAATTCCTCCTAATGACACCAATGATGGGGCACTATTTCTCCCAATGAGGCTAACGACTGGGCCCAATGACACCAAGGATGGGGCACAATTCCTCCCAATGAGGCCAACAATTGGGCCCAATGACACCAATGATGGGGTACTATTTCTCCCAATGAGGCCAACAATTGGACCCAGTGACACCAACGATGGGGCACAATTCCTCCTAATGACACCAAGGATGGGGCACAATTCCTCCCAATGAGGCCAACAATTAGGCCCAATGACACCAAGGATGGGGCACTATTCCTCCCACTGACCCAATGATGGGACACTATTCCTCCCACTGACACCAATGATGGGGCACTATTCCTTCCACTGACACCAATGATGGGACACTATTCCTCCCACTGATACCAATGATGGAGCACTATTCCTCCCACTGATACCAATGATGGGGCACTATTCCTCCCACTGATACCAATGATGGGGCACTATTCCTCCCACAGACACCAATGATGGGACACTATTCCTCCCACTGACACCAATGATGGGGCACTATTCCTCCCACAGACACCAATGATGGGGCACTATTCCTCCCACTGACACCAATGATGGGGCACTATTCCTCCCACTGATACCAATGATGGAGCACTATTCCTCCTACTGACACCAATGATGGGGCACTATTCCTCCTACTGACACCAATGATGGGGCACTATTCCTCCCACTGACCCAATGATGGGACACTATTCCTCCCACTGACACCAATGATGGAGCACTATTCCTCCCACTGATACCAATGATGGGGCACTATTCCTCCCACTGATACCAATGATGGGGCACTATTCCTCCCACAGACACCAATGATGGGACACTATTCCTCCCACTGACACCAATGATGGGGCACTATTCCTCCCACAGACACCAATGATGGGGCACTATTCCTCCCACTGACACCAATGATGGGGCACTATTCCTCCCACTGATACCAATGATGGAGCACTATTCCTCCCACTGATACCAATGATGGGACACTATTCCTCCCACTGATATCAATGATGGGGCACTATTCCTCCTACTGACACCAATGATGGGACACTATTCCTCCCACTGACACCAACGATCAGGCATTGCTTTCTCCCGCTGATGTCGGGGATCTTTTCCAGCCCCTCTAAGTTCTACAGGACAGTAAACCGTTTAGGAAGTGTGGAGACCCCTAAGTTGGCAGACACACTTATGTAGTCTCTTAGTTCCAGTTGAACCCCAATGATCGTATTGTGATGATCGGAGGAGGAATGGTGTTGGGGTTCCCTAAAGGTAAATTAAAAGTGTTAATAATTGTTTATTTTTGTAACTTGTAAAACTTTTTATTTTTACTTTCAAAAAAATATAAGAGAAATCCTGATGTCTTTCTGCATCCTGTATACAGGGAGAGTATACGGCAAACCAGGAGAAGAGGAGACAATGGCTGACCGGATTCACCGGATCTTCAGGTAATGATCCCCCAATACACTGCACTGTACCGGCAGCTGAACCCGAGTGCCATTGGAATTCATATGGCTGGACTGTTTTACTTGTCAAAGGATTTGTAATTTCCTGTACACACGATCGGACATTGATTGGACATTCCGACAACAAAATCCATGGATTTTTTCTGACGGATGTTGGCTCAAACTTGTCTTGCATACACACGGTCACACAAAGTTGTCGGAAAATCCGATCGTTCAGAACGCGGTGACGTAAAACACGTACGTCGGGACTATAAACGGGGCAGTAGCCAATAGCTTTCATCTCTTTATTTATTCTGAGCATGCGTGGCACTTTGTGCGTCGGATTTGTGTACACACGATCGGAATTTCCGACAACGGATTTTGTTGTCGGAAAATTTTATATCCTGCTCTCAAACTTTGTGTGTCGGAAAATCCAATGGAAAATGTCAGATGGAGCCCACACACGGTCGGAATTTCCGACAACAAGGTCCTATCACACATTTTCCGTCGGAAAATCCGACCGTGTGTACGGAGCGTAAGTCTGCTCAGCCAGCCTTGTGATCCAGGCACCCCTACCAGTCATATGAGACAGGTCCACAGCTCCAGCTTTTGCCACTGCAGTTAAAAAAGAACAAATTGCTATGGACACCCCCTCCCCCCCCAGCCTACTGATTGGACAGTGAAGTAGAAGGGTCAGCTCACCCCTAAACATTTTCACTATATTACATGTGACAGGACTGGATCAAGTAAAAAAGAGCCCTGATTGGCTCAAACCACAACCTCTCCCTCTCCCAGGTTTAGTGCAGCTGTGAAGGGTGACGGGTGAAGGGGGTGATGGGTGAAAGGTGACGGGTGAAGGGGGTGACGGGTGAAGGGGGTGATGGGTGAAGGGGGTGAGGGGTGAAGGGTGAAAGGTGACGGGTGAAGGGTGACGGGGGTGAAGGATGATGGGTGAAGGGGGTGATGGGTGAAGGGTGACGGGTGAAGGGGTGATGGGTGAAGGGTGACGGGTGAAGGGGGTGATGGGTGAAGGGAGTGATGGGTGAAGGGTGAAAGGTGAAGGGTGAAGGGGCTGACAGGTGAAGGGTGACGGGTGAAGGGTGAAAGGTGAAGGGGGTGATGGGTGAAGGGGGTGAAGGGTGAAAGGTGAAGGGGGTGATGGGTGAAGGGTGACGGGTGAAGGGGGTGACGGGTGAAGGGGTGATGGGTGAAGGGTGAAAGGAGAAGGGGGTGATGGGTGAAGGGTGACGGGTGAAGGGGGTGATGGGTGAAGGGTGACAGGTGAAGGGGGTGACGGGTGAAGGGGGTGATGGGTAAAAGGTGACGGGTGAAGGGGGTGATGGGTGAAGGGTGACGGGTGAAGGGGGTGATGGGTGAAGGGTGAAGGGGGTGATGGGTGAAAGGTGACGGGTGAAGGGGGTGATGGGTGACGGTTGAAGAGGGTGACGGGAGTGATGGGTGAAGGGGGTGATGGGTGACGGGTGAAGGGGGTGATGGGTGAAAGGTGAAGGGGGTGAGGGGTGACGGGTGAAGGGGGTGACGGGTGAAGGGGGTGATGGGTGAAGGGGTGATGGGTGAAGGGTGAAAGGTGAAGGGGGTGATGGGTGAAGGGTGACGGGTGAAGGGGGTGAAGGGTGACGGTTGAAGAGGGTGACGGGAGTGATGGGTGAAGGGTGAAAGGTGAAGGGTGATGGGTGAAGGGGGTGACGGGTGAAGGGTGACGGGTGAAGGGGGTGATGGGTGAAAGGTTAAGGGGGTGAGGGGTGAAGGGGGTGATGGGTGAAGGGTGAAAGGTGAAGGGGGTGATGGGTGAAGGCTGATGGGTGAAGGGGGTGACGGGTGAAGAGGGTGATGGGTGAAAGGTGAAGGGGGTGATGGGTGAAGGCTGATGGGTGAAGGGGGTGACGGGTGAAGAGGGTGATGGGTGAAAGGTGAAGGGTGACGGGTGAAGGGGGTGACGGGTGAAGGGGGTGACGGGTGAAGGGGGTGACGGGTGATGGGTGAAGGGGGTGATGGGTGACGGGTGAAGGGGGTGATGGGTGAAGGGTGATGGGTGAAGGGGGTGACGGGTGAAGGGGGTGATGGGTGAAGGGTGATGGGTGAAGGGGGTGACGGGTGAAGGGGGTGATGGGTGAAGGGTGATGGGTGAAGGGGGTGACGGGTGAAGGGGGTGACGGGTGAAGGGGGTGATGGGTGAAGGGGGTGACGGGTGAAGGGTGATGGGTGAAGGGGGTGACGGGTGAAGGGGGTGACGGGTGAAGGGTGACGGGTGAAGGGGGTGATGGGTGAAGGGGGTGATGGGTGAAGGGTGATGGGTGAAGGGGGTGACGGGTGAAGGGGGTGATGGGTGAAGGGGGTGATGGGTGAAGGGTGATGGGTGAAGGGGGTGATGGGTGAAAGGTGACGGGTGAAGGGGGTGACAGGTGAAGGGTGATGGGTGAAGGGGGTGACGGGTGAAGGGGGTGACGGGTGAAGGGGGTGAAGGGTGATGGGTGAAGGGGGTGACGGGTGAAGGGGGTGATGGGTGAAGGGTGACGGGTGAAGGGGGTGACGGGTGAAGGGGGTGATGGGTGAAGGGGGTGACGGGTGAAGGGTGATGGGTGAAGGGGGTGACGGGTGAAGGGGGTGACGGGTGAAGGGTGATGGGTGAAGGGGGTGATGGGTGAAAGGGGTGACGGGTGAAGGGGGTGACGGGTGAAGGGTGACGGGTGAAGGGGGTGAAGGGTGATGGGTGAAGGGGGTGACGGGTGAAGGGGGTGACGGGTGAAGGGGGTGACGGGTGAAGGGTGATGGGTGAAGGGGGTGATGGGTGAAGGGGGTGACGGGTGAAGGGTGATGGGTGAAGGGGGTGACGGGTGAAGGGTGATGGGTGAAGGGGGTGACGGGTGAAGGGTGATGGGTGAAGGGGGTGACGGGTGAAGGGTGATGGGTGAAGGGGGTGACGGGTGAAGGGGGTGACGGGTGAAGGGTGATGGGTGAAGGGGGTGACGGGTGAAGGGGGTGACGGGTGAAGGGTAGCTGATTTATAAACAGATTCAGGTACACAAGCAGTAGTATGAAGACTAAAAACTACATTTAATCCTCCCTCACCATCCAAAACTAAAAATAAAAGTTTTAGCGGGATACACTTTAATACATCCAAATAGGACCTTTTAACACCAACTCAGTGTTCAGCTATAAATGTCTCTCTCTAGATCGATTCTGAAATAATTACATGTAATCATCTCTTCTCTCCAGAGATAAGATAAGATAAAGGCGCCTTTATGAGCTTCTCATATTGTTTTATTACCATGTTGTTGTAAAGTAGTGAGGGGAAGTCACAGGAAACTGAATGACTTTCTTTCTTTCTTTCTTTCTTTCTTTCTTTCTTTCTCTTGTTCTCGTTCTTTCCTTTTCTTTCTTTGTCATTCAAAGTGCGACAGCGCTGACAGCTGAAAAATGGCCTAGCATGCAAAAAAAAAAAAACTGAAAAAAAAAACACCGAACAATTGTTTGTCCGATAATCTCATTGTGTGCACCAGGCACATGTGGATGATTTATAAAAGATTTTTTTCCTCCATAGTCCGGTGGAGATGTATTCAAATCTCCAAGCAAGCCCAAGAGGTTTCCTTTTTTTATAAAGTTCCCAGAGCATGATCGATTGAAGTGGACGGAGATCCACTAAATGAAAATGTTACATAAATGGTGGAAATCTCCAATAAATAATACATATCGGACATAACATCGTATTTATGAATCTCACCATTTTAGGAACAGCGGCAGTGACTTTGACCAGAGCCGCCGTCTTCACCGACAGCCGGTATTGGACGCAGGCTGAACGCCAGATGGACTGCAACTGGGAGCTGCAAAAGAGTGGTAGGTCGATTGTTCCTGGAATTAAAATGTTATAAAGTCGATGATAATGTGAAGCCACCTACACATCTGGAATCTGTACCCGGCTCCTCGTGTTTAAAAAATACCTTTTAGGTCTGAAGATGACTTGACTACTTCTCACCTGTGTTATGGCTGAAATACGGCTCCAGCGCGGGCTTCCTCTGCCGGGGGGGGGGGCTTACATGGACGTCCTCCCGTTCTCACGCTACCCGTGATTGCTGAGTCTTTGGGACTCGGCTGATCACAGATCGGGGTAAAGGGCCAATCACAGCAGGTACTTTACCACGTGATCAGCTGTCAGCCAAAGACAGCCAATCACAGAAGTAAACAGAAGCCAGGAACCGGCTGTGAGCGTGAAGAAAAGAAGAAAGACGTTCATCGACTTCTATTAGAGGGACATCAGTGTCCTTACTGCCCACCAGTTCTGCTAATCAGTGCCCTCCAGTGCCGCCAATCAGTGCCCATCGCCTCATCATCAGCATCACTTATCAATGCTGCCTATCAGTGCCACTTATCAGTGCCCATCAGTGTCGCCTCATCAGTGCCACCTATCAGTGCCCATTAGTGCCACCCATCAGTGTTGCCTCATCAGTGCTCATCAGTGCCACCTATCAGTGCCACCTCTCCGCGCCCCCTATCCGTGCCCATTAGTGCCACCCATCAGTACCTCCTCATCAGTGCCACCTCATCAGTGCCCACCATTGCAGCCTATCAGTGTTCATCAGTGCCACCTCATCAGTGCCCACCATTGCAGCCTATCAGTGTTCATCAGTGCCCACCAGTTCAACCCATCAGTGCCACCTCATCAGTGTCCATCAGTGCAGCCTAACAGTGTTCATCAGTGCAGCTTATCAGTGTCCGTCCCTGCCCACCAGTTCAGCCTAATAGTGTCCATCAGTGCCCACCATTGCAGCCTATCAGTGTCCATCAGTGCCACCTCAGTGCCTACCAGTGCAGTCCATCAGTGTCCATCAATGCCCAGCAGTGCAGCCTATCAGTGCCCACCAGTGCAGCCTATCAATATCCTTCAGTGCTATCTCATCAGTGCCCACCAGCTCAGCCTATCAGTGTCCTTCAGCGCCACCTCATCAGTGTCCACCCATGCAGCCTATCAGTGTCCATCAGTGCAGCCTATCAGTGCCCAATGAATTTGGCTCATGGATCCATCCTGTCTTGTATCCCCGGTTCAGGCTGGTGGTGGGGGTGTAATTGTGTGGGGGGTGGGCACACTTTGGGCCCCTTAGTACCAATTGATCATGGTTTAATCACCACGGCCTACCTGAGTATTGTTGCTGACCATGTCCATCCCTTTATGACTACAGTGTCCCCATCTTCTGATGGCTCCTTCCAGCAGGATAATGCTCCATGTCACAAAGCTCCAATCATCTCACCACTGGACAATGAGGTCCCTGTCCTCCAATGGCTTCCACACTCACCACATCTCATCCAATAGAGCACCTTTGGGATGTGGTGGAATGGGAGATTGGCCTCATGGATGTGCAGCCGACAAATCTGCAGGAACTGTGTGATGTTATCAGGTCACAATGGAGCAAAATCTCTGAGGAACGTTTCCAACACCTTGTTGTATCTATGCCACCAAGAATGAAGGCAAAAGGGGGTCCAACCCGGTACTAGCAAGGAGGACCTAATAAAGTGGCGTATTGAGTGATTGTATTACCCATTTTTTGGTAGACTATAAAAGATGAGGTTCCGGCAGGGAAGTAAATACCCAACATGTGAAGCCTTAAAACTGCATGGGCTTGTGAAGTGGCAGCAAACTTTGGTGTCCTACGTTTTCAATAGGCAACGTCTTAAAAGCCCCTGTAGATCATCAGCTCAGAGTTATCCATGAATAATGGGCCTAGATTCATTAACCACCGAAGGACCGCCCACCTGCACTACAGGGAGGCCCCTACAGGCTCAGCGACTTACCTGTATGTGGCAGGCCTCTTCCGGATACGGGGCGCGCACGCCTGTCCCCGACCATCGACTCCACTGTGATTGGACACAGCAGGATTATGTTGATGATTCTGTCAGGTCACCTGAGGCCGGGTGACAGAGGCACTCCACTGAGGTCAGAAGCGCACCACTAAGCTTGTGCACCCTTCGACTGAGTGCTGCGGATGGAGCTCTGGGTGGTTCAGGAAAGCAACTCCCCCTGAGCACCATCACGGATTGAACAGGGAGCTAGAGCATAAGATTCTTCAGGGAGTCTAAGAGCCAGCAGGTTTTCACCAGAGCCTCTGAAGGTGAGGATGGACTTCGCTGCAGCTGACACCGGGTCGTGGCCCCCCGGGGTCTCCCAGCTCATGCTTACAGCAAGTTCTGGTGGATGGAGAGGAAGCAGCAGTGCAGGCCGGGGCAACAAGGAATAGTCAAAAGGATAAGCAGACAGGGATAGTCAGGAGAACAAGCCAAAGTTGGGGTAATAAGCAGACAGGGATAGTCAGGAGAACAAGCCAAAGTCGGGGTAATAAGCAGACAGGGATAGTCAGGAGAACAAGCCAAAGTCGGGGTAATAAGCAGACAGGGATAGTCAGGAGAACAAGCCAAAGTCGGGGTAATAAGCAGACAGGGATAGTCAGGAGCCGGTACAACCTGTGCAAGACTGAAGTGAAGGCCGGAGGTCAGATTTAAAGGGAATACGTTTATCATTTTTGGATTGTCTTCTTTTAAAGCTCTGAAGGACCCGGTCATTGTCCTAACACAGTGTTGTGTGATTGTGTCATTATATACAGTGTCAGCTCCGGACATTGTGTCCTGGATTCTGGAAGAGGTGACCGATGGGGAAGCAGTTGGCTTCGATCCTTTTATCTTATCGATCAGTAAGTTATATTTATCATATTCTGTATTTAAGATCAAGGACTGTGACAGACCCAACCGGGACCGGGGCTTTTGGAGAGGACGGCAGGGCGGCCTCTTGCCTACTGACTGTGGGCCTTGGCTTTTACAGTAGAACACGACTCTTTGGGGAGGTGTGGGCCTGGGGGACCCTTGGAGGGAGGAAAGTTTGGAGACCCCTTCACTAGACTAATGACAACTCCCTGAACTGTCATCAACTACTGTTGAGGCGATTCATTTTGCATTTGTAGCGCTATACAAATTATTCATTCATTCACTGTATATAACAGAAGGGGCGGGGATAGTGGTGACATTGTTGACCAACATCAATGTCATTGTCCAAGTATGGCCAGTGATGTCACTGCTAACTTCACCTTTTTTTTTGCTTAAAAGGGGCGGGGTTTTCCACTGACATCAGTGTTTATGTGGTCTCTGAGGGTTGTCATATATAGAAGCGGTAGAAATAAAATATATATGATTTTCGTCTTGTTTTGGTGTATAGAAGTATGTCTAAACTAGACATGTGCACTGACAAAAAAATTAGTTTGTTTTCGGTACATTCTTTTTTTTCCTTTTTTTTGAAAATTCAGAACTTCTAAAATTCGGAAATTCGAATATTCGGAAATTCGAAATCTGAATTTTCGGAATTCCAAATTCTGGAAATCCGAAAATTCGGGTTTTCTGAATTTCCGAATTTTCACATTTTCAAATCTTCCCATTTTCAAATTTCATATTTCCGAATTTTTAAATTTTCAAATTTCCCAACTCCGAACTTCCGAATTTTCAAAATTTCCCATTTCCGAATTCCGAATTTCCGGAATTCAGAATTTCCGAAATTTAGAATTTTTCGTAAATTTGAAAATTAAAAAATTCGGAAATTCGGAAAATTGAAATTCACATATTTAAACATTCGGAAATTTCGGAATTAACAAATTTGTCAAAATTTGTTAAAAAATGAATTCGGAACTGCACATGTCTAGTCTAAACAGCAAACGTTCAGTCCAAATCTAGGTTTGGAGTGAACCGTTGACTTGTCCATAGTCTCAGGCCTCCACATCAAGATTGCCGGACAAGCTGAGAAATTGGACTTTCAGCAAAGCTCTGTGTGTCCCCAAACTGGGAGTTTTCCATATTTTCCTCCACCGTCCACTAGAGGGCGGATAATGCGACATTCCAGTGCCCCCTTCCTCCTTCTCTCCATAGAAATGCATTCAGACTTCATACTGACTTAGTATCTCTGTGAAATGGTCTGGTCCCTCTGTGAAATGGTCTGGTCCCTCTGTGAAATGGTCTGGTCCCTCTGTGAAATGGTCTGGTCCCTCTGTGAAATGGTCTGGTCCCTCTGTGAAATGGTCTGGTCCCTCTGTGAAATGGTCTGGTCCCTCTGTGAAATGGTCTGGTCCCTCTGTGAAATGGTCTGGTCCCTCTGTGAAATGGTCTGGTCCCTCTGTGAAATGGTCTGGTCCCTCTGTGAAATGGTCTGGTCCCTCTGTGAAATGGTCTGGTGCAAAGAGATATCCTCACCATGTGCTGGACAAATACCTTAGAAGGGGGTGACACTCGGCTCCTGAACCCGAGCTGTGCTTTTGTTATTTCTGCAAGGAGTAAACTTTTTTGTTCTCTTAGGTGAATGGGAGTCGTATAACGAGGCATTTGAAGGTTCTGGAAGAACTCTGAAATCAATTACAACCAATCTGGTGGACATTGTTTGGGGGAACCAGCGCCCCCCTCTGCCCGAAAGTGAAATCTATTCAGTACCTGATGACTTTGTGGGTAAGTAACTTAAAACTAAACCTAAATCAATTTAAGGGTTGTTTCATTGCGGATAGATTTGTTATGTTACCGATTTTCATTTTGTTGGTTCGTTTCCTTAAATTTCTATTCGTTTGTTAATTTTTGAATTCCATATTTTCAGAATGATTGGAATTCAGATCGGTTGAAAAATGATCGACTGATTCAAATTCTCTGTGAAGAATAGCTGGTTCTTAAGGAGCAGGCCGGGAAGCCCCATCGATACCAGGCCCTTTGCGTCTGGTATAGATTTTAAGGGGAACCCCATGCCAAAATTAAAAAAAAAAAAAAACAGTGTGGGGGTCCCCCCCGAAATCCATACCAGACCCTTATCTGAGCATGCAGCCCAGCAGGCAAGGAAAGGAGGGGGAGCGAGCACCCTTTCCCCCTCCTGAACCATACCAGGGCAAATGCCCTCAACATGGGGGGGTGCTTTGGGGCAGGGGGGCCTGGTATGGATTGGGGGGGGAGCACGTTGTGTTTTTTCAGTATTTTCTTTTGCCTGCATTCCTTTCGTTTACATCCAGCTCTCAGTGGGGAAGCCCGCTGACAGCTGATGACCGATCGGTTGTTAAGGACGCGGTGGCCAGGTTCCGGGCCCTCTCCTTTAAAGTGTTACTAAACCCAGTAATATGAAAATAGATAATCTGCCTCCCTGCAGTGCCCAGAGCTTATAAATCCTCTTAAAATACTGCCACTATATACCTTTTTGGCTGATCTGTATACCACGGTCACGTGATAAACTGCAGGGTCTCCCTGAGTGCTAAGTGTTCAGGTAGGAGGAGATTTCCACTATAGCCTGTGTTCTCATGCTGTTACGGGAGGCGGATCATCCCATCAATCAAAATGTGACATCCCACCCACTGTGTTCTTTTTTTTAGTTACTGGGCATGGAGGAGGAGGGAGGAAGGGACTGGGCTGTCATTTAGGATCTGTATACACGCCCACATGTGTGATGTCAATATCATGTGACCTGAAAATCTCAGCTCAACAAGGAAATGTTCTCTCCAGCAATAGAGACCCAACTGAGCATGTGCAGCCCGACTACACTCACTGTGTCTTATCAGGCCTTCCCCAGATAGACAGTGCAGGAGGGGGGTGGGGGATCTGTCCATACAGGATCAAAGAGCCTTTTTACACAATACAGAGGATTAAAAAGGTCAGACGGAATAATTTCATTGGATATTCCGATCGTGTGTGGGCTACATCGGACTTTCCCTTTCGAAAATTCTGACGGACCTAGAAATTAGAACACCTTTTTAATCTTTCCGACGGAATCAATTCCTATCGAGAAAACCGTTCGTCTGTATGCTATGCCGACGGGCCAAAAATGACGCAAGGGCAGCTATTGGCTACTGGCTGTTGAACTTCCTTTTTCTAGTCTCGTCGTATGTGTTGTACGTCACCGCGTTCTAAACGATCGGACTTTGGTGTGAACGCAAGTCCGTTTCAGCGGAACTCCGTCGGAATCCCGTCAGAAAAACCGTTAGAGTTTATTCTGATGGTCCCCAGAGAGCCCCCCTTACATTAAGGTCCCCAGAGAGCCTCCCCCTTAAATCAGGGTCCCCAGAGAGCCTCCCCCTTACATCAGGGTCCCCAGAGAGCCTCCCCCTTATATCAGGGTCCCCAGAGAGCCTCCCCCTTAAATCAGGGTCCCCGGAGAGCCTCCCCCTTAAATCAGGGTCCCCAGAGAGCCTCCACCTTAAATCTGGGTCCCCAGAGAGCCCCTCACTTACATCAGGGTCCCCAGAGAGCCTCCCTTATATTAGGGTCCCCAGATAGCCTCCCCCTTAAATCAGGGTCCCCAGGGAGCCTCCCCCTTACATCAGGGTCCCCAGAGAGCCTCCCCCTTAAATCAGAGTTCCCCGAGAGAGCCCCCCACTTACATCAGGGTCCCCAGAGAGCCTCCCCTCCCCTTGGGGACCCCTGCAGAGACTCTGGGCTATGGGCTCCAGATTCGGGGCTATAGCCCCAAAAGCCACCCCCTAGCGACGCCACTGGACGGTTGTATTGTGTTTGTATTGGAAAGCTTTATATAAAACACTTTGTGGAGGATGGGATGAGAAGACTCAGATTATGTTATGTTAGAGGCTCCTGATCACCTTGGCACCATAACCATATCGGGAAGTACACTGCTTTTATTTGCAGGAGCTATAATATAGCAAATCTTCACTTTTTTAAGTTCAGTTCAACTTTAATGGCAATAATGTTTTTGCACTACATAAAACAGTGCTGCAGATACAGTCATAAAAAAGTAGAACCCTCTAGTTAGATAGGTGCTAGAGTGAGGAGTTTTCTAGCAGAGTAGGAAAATGTAGGCAAGCCTAGCTGGTGACTAGGCCTGTATGTTTTCATTCTGGACTGGGAGTGGCTCAGGGCAGGGCTGGGTGACTCACAGGTAGCATCACTGTCCCCTCCCTCTTCCTTCTAGAACAGCCTTTCTCAACCTTTTCAACACAGAGGAACCCTTCAAATAGTTCTCTGGTCTCGGGGAACCCCCTGCTAAAAATTTGAAATCTACTCATGATACATTAGTGTGATGGTCATTGGGAAGAATTACCTCCTTACAGATAGCTAAAAAGATCAGTAGTGTGAGTGGGAACTTATCTGAGAGAGGAAGAAAGTGCCCAATGCTGAAGGAACCCCTAGCAACCTCTTTAGGAACCCTAGGGTTCCATGGAACCCTGGTTGAGAATCACTGTTCTAGAAGGTGCTAGAAAGGAAGGAGGAGAGGAGAGGTGGAGCTGCCTGGGGTATTCTGAGGAGTCTTGACCAATCCCCAACTTGGATTGGCAGGGGGCAGGCCTCCCTAAATACCTGGGGTCAGCCCAGCTGGGGAGGAGTTGTCGGGTGGAAGAGCTGGAGTGGGAGAGTGCGGAGGCTGTCGGGGCTCACTGGGAGCTCCCCAGTTGTGGGGGGGGGGGCCTTGGACTGGGGCTCAGGTGCATCCAGGAAGAGAGAAGAGATCCTGGAAGGAGAGGCACATAAGAGAGCAAGGAGAGTACAGTGGGAGAGAACACTAAGAGACTCCAGGGAGGACAACTGGTCACATCCGGGAGGGCTGGGGAGTGAGCACAGTCGGGAGCATTGGGGAGGCACGCCTGAGAGAACTGGCAGATTACAGTTTGAGAGATGGGGGCAGAACCAGAAGACAGGACTGTGGGAAGGACAGTGGAGAGAGGTCATTGCAACCAGTTAGGGTTGAAGTTCATAGATCAAAGGTTAGTTGGGGTTAGAACTTAGGGTTAGGGTTAGAACTTAGGGTTAGGGTTTTCCCTTGAAGAACAAGGTTAGGACTCAGGGATTAGAATAGGGACCTACTCCAAAGGTTAAAGGTCAGAAGGCGTGTCCCCAGAGGTCAAGGGTCAAGAGGCGTGGCTGACCCACCCCCTCCAAAGTGTTCCCCCTACCCCAACTAAGTCGGGGAATGAACAAGTCGGGGAAAGCGCTTTGCGCGAGCTTTGCCCTGGTTGGCAGGGCCTGAAGAGACCTATCTTGGAGCAGTAGCTGAGCAGAGGACAGTTTGCACCTGAACTATTTCTACACCTCAGGGGCCCGAGGTCCCTGCCTGCAAAAAGCCATTCACTGAGGCCTGGCTGAGTTAGTGTCAGGCCTAACCATGCGGTGCTAGCTAGTGTGGAGGAATAACAGTCTGCAACAAGGCAAGTGCTGGAGGAGTGAAGGATAGACTGGAGAAGACTGGAGTGTATATAGAAGTCCCGAGCAAGTTTGCACTGAATGTTCCTGGACATCCCATAATTCCCAATTTCCCCATCCAAATTCAAATTCCTAAATAAAACAAAAAAAAAAAAAACAAAGCTCATGGACTGTTCTGTGTCTCTGAGTGTCTGAGAGATGGATGCCGGGCTGTGCAGGGTGACAGGTGAACCACAACATTCAGCAACCCCTACGGGGGGGCATGGGTACAAAACTAAGTGATGGTGCCAAGTGTTGTCATTTCTCATCTTCTCCCCCCGTGTTCTACAGGAGGCACTTGGCAGGAAAAAGTGATCAATATTCGGGATCAGATGGACAAACACAGCCAGAAGCCGACCGCTGTCCTCCTCTCCACTCTAGAGGAAACTGCATGTATGTACATATAAAAGGAATGCAATATTACATAGTTACATAGTAGGTGAGGGTGAAAAAAGATACAAGTCCATCAAGTCCAACCTATGTGTGTGATTATATGTCAGTATTACATTACATATTCCTGTATATTGCGGTCATTCAGGTGATTATCTAATAGTTTCTTGAAGCTATCAATGCTCCCCGCTGAGACCACCGCCTGTGGAAGGGAATTCCACATCCTTGCCGCTCTTACAGTAAAGAACCCTCTACGTAGTTTAAGGTTAAACCTCTTTTCTTCTAATTTTACTGAGTGGCCACGAGTCTTATTAAACTCTCTTCTGCAAAAAGTTTTCTCCCTATTGATGGGGTCACCAGTCCGGTATTTGTATATTGTGGGGTCACCAGTCCGGTATTTATATATTGTGGGGTCACCAGTCCGGTATTTATATATTGTGGGGTCACCAGTCCGGTATTTATATATTGAAATCATATCCCCTCTCAAGCGTCTCTTCTCCAGAGAGAATAAGTTCAGCGCTCACAACCTTTCCTCATAACTAAGATCCTCCAGACCCTTTATTAGCTTTGTTGCCCTTCTTTGTACTCGCTCCATTTCCAGTACATCCCTCCTGAGGACTGGTGCCCAGAACTGGACAGCATACTCCAGGTGCGGCCGGACCAGAGTCTTGTAGAGCGGGAGAATTATCGTTTTATCTCTGGAGTTGATCCCTCTTTTAATGCCAATATTCTGTTTGCTTTATTAGCAGCAGCTTGGCATTGCATGTCATTGCTGAGCCTATCATCTACTAGGACCCCCAGGTCCTTTTCCATCCTAGATCCCCCCAGAGGTTCTCCCCCCAGTCTATAGATTGCATTCAGATTTTTACCACCCAAATGCATTATTTTACATTTCTCTACATTGAAAAATGTATCCTGGGCAATGATTGGGTACATTAAATATAAAACTTTTTTTAGTCTTGGATAAAGTTGGGAAGAATCAGAACTTTACTTCTGGATGTGTTAAAGTAATATGAAAGGCTCACTTTTTTTTTATTAAATAACAAACATGTTATACTTACCTGCTCTGTGTAATGGTTTTGCACAGAGCAGCCCGGATCTTCCTCTTCTTGGATCCCCCCCAGGACGCTGGGCTCCACCCCCCACCAAGTGCCCTCATACCAAGTCGCTTGTTTTGGGGGGAACTCGTGCATGCTCACACCCGTGCACTGCTCTGTGTGTCCATAAGACAGGGTCCTGTCCCCCATTCCCTCCTCACCGGCTCTGACTGACAGTAGTGGGAGCCAAGGTCTCCTGCTGTTGGATCTCAGCCAATGAGGAGCAAGAGAGCTGAGAGAGCCCTGGCTCTCATACACATCGCTGGATAGAGACTGGGTTCAGGTATTTATTTAGGGGGGCAATGGGGGAAGCTGCATGCATCCTATGCAGTAAGGTAAAAGGACCTTCTGCTTTTACAACCACTTCAAACATAGCAAGGGTGCCATACCAACATGTTACTTGGGTTTACAAACTCCCCATTCTATGTATATATATATAGTAGATTGTACAGGAGGCCAAGGATGGGTCCTGAATGGGAGATATATTTCCCCACTATTTGGGTTGTGGTCTCTCTAAGGGCAGGTTCAAGAGCTGTTTTTGGTTACTCATGGGTCCTCACCAATGTGGGGAGAGGGGTTCCCGAGTAGTCCGGTTGGCGAGGAGAGGACTGATTGGCAGTTCTCTCATGATGGCTAAATCCCCATTTGGGACCCGGAATTTTAAGGGTTAAAGAGAGACTATTTTTGGGAAACAGCCTCAAAACCCCTTTTACAGGGGACTATGACCCCCAAAAGAGTTAAGTAAAACCCAAAGAGGAGCAGGAAGGTGTCAACACCTGTCTGTGAGGTGGAGTGGCTTGTGACTGAGACACGGTTGTTAAACTTTGGAGATCTCCTCTTAGGGACCCCATGAGGCAGGAACTTTAAAAAACCTACTAAGGGATGAGAGCTACTGGTGGTGGGATGACTATTTTTATTAGTTTTTACTCACTGAGGACAAGCTGTTTGACTATTTTGAAAATAAAAGGACTGTTTTTAACCATCAATATGTCTTCTGGCTGGTATACATATACATACACACAGTATCTCACAAAAGTAAGTACACCCCTCAGTCACATTTGTGTAAATCTTTTCTTCTCTCTTTTCATGTGACAACACTGAAGAAATGACACTTGTCTACAATGTAAAGTAGTGAGTGTACAGCTTGTATAACAGTGTAAATTTACTGTCCCCTCAAAATAACTCAACACACAGCCATTAATGTCTAAACCGCTGGCAACAAAAGTCAGGACACCCCTAAGTGAAAATCTCCAAATTGGGCCTAAAGTGTTAATATTTTTTGTGACCACCATTATTTTCCAGCACTGCCTTAACCCTCTTGGGCATGGAGGTCACCAGAGCTTCACAGGTTGTCACTGGAGTCCTCTTCCCCTCCTCCATGATGACATCACAAAGCTGGTGGATGTTAGAGATCTTGTGCTCCTCCACCTTCCGTTTGAGGATGTCCCACAGATGATCAATAGGGTTTAGGTCTGGAGACATGCTTGGCCAGTCCATCACCTTTACCCTCAGCTTCTTTAGCAAGGCTGTGGTGGTCTTGGAGGTGTGTTTGGGGTGGTTATCATGTTGGAATACTGCCCTGCGGTCCAGTCTCTGAAGGGAGGGGATCATGCTCTGATTCAGTATGTCACAGTACATGTTGGCATTCATGGTTCCCTCAATGAACTGTAGCTCCCCAGTGCCGGCAGCAATCATGACTTTTGTGAGATACTGTATACGGTATATCACCCCCCTAGGTTTAGTATGTGTTTTGATTAGTAAATCTAGCTGTCACACTGTAGTCAGTGTGTCTGTGTTTGTTAGGTAAAAGCATAGTTTGCTCGTTGTACTCAGTGAAGCTGCAATCTGCTAGTCAGGCCTGCTCAGTGGGCTCAGCTGCTGCCAGTCTAGTCTAATAGCTCCCTCTGCATCTAGAGAACTTGAGACGTTTCTGGATGATAGGTGTGGAGCTATGCAGATGGCAGCATGAACATTGATAAAGCCCTGGCCTATCCCAAGGAGGCAGGCTCTGATGGCATGCTGGGAGACTGTATATATTCTGTGAGCACACTGAGCTCATGGTCTTTTTCCTGGTGAGGAATTGTCCAGCCTTCCCAGACACTGCTGCTATGTCTGCTGTTGGGAGGTCTCAGGTATGCGACCTGAGAGACCTGGATGCTGAGACCCTGGACCTAAAGACAGCTGACTGAGGGGGACTGTCCACAGATGATCTTGTCTGGTATCACCGGAGTAATCTGTCCCTTGGAAGGAGGCAACCAGCTGTTCTTTGGGCCCTGTGTGAGTACAGATGCTTTGAGAGATCTTGGGGACCTTTGTGCTTTTGCTATCCCTCTAGTGCTAAAGAAAGTCAGCTGTGGGTCTAGTTAAAGGGGACACTGGCTAGGGTCCCGTAGAGCTTTGTCCATCTATGGAACGCTCTACCCGCAGTGCTCTACCCGCGGACATCCGTTCGGAAGAAAACCATCTGGCCTTCAGGAAGAAGCTCAAGACCCATCTCTTCTGAAGGCCCAGATGGACACTGGTGGAAAAAGCGCCTTGAGGCGATTTAGTTCGCATACATAGCGCTATACATGTTATTCATCTAATCTTGTACTTAAAGGGACTCTGCTCACAGTCAACTTCTACTACAGCTACTCTAAAGCTGAAGTCTACTGTTCTCTTCAAGCAGAGACTTTCATATAGCTTGTCCTGAAGAATACCTAAGTCCAGAAATATACATAGTTCTTGTGTTTGAACTTTGGAGTATCTCACTGAATTCCCTCAACCATATCCAAGTTCTCCAAAAATAAAAAACAAACAACAAAAACAACATCCCCTAGACTGGCGAAGATTGTGGGGAGACCTGGACAGAATTCCTGAGGATCCTACGGAAGTCTTACTGTATATGTATAAATATATTGTGTTGCTCTTCATATGGAGTGTGGATCTTGGCACAGTTGCTGAGCAGCAATGGTCAAGTTGATACTCCATGAGCAGAGTTACATACAGAGATCTGTGAGGTCACTTGTTTGCTCTAAATCCATCCAAGTTTTATCCTGTGTGGAGCCCTGATGAAGGAGATGAGGAGGAGTGGTGTTACCCATGAAACGAGTTGGCTGTTATTTATATAGGACTTTTTTTTTTTACCAACAATTCAAATTATCTTGGACACTTTCATCCGTTTTTGGTCTCGCTCTCCTTTCTGTATTTCAATGGTTTGAGATAATTGGTTAGATTCACTGTTCAAGCGACAGTTGTTTGCCGAGAGGGTGAGGACAGGGCCACCCATGGCTCAATAGACCAGCTGAAATCTGCTTGATGTATGGCCAACTTTACGGTATTTCTTCTCCCTCAGGGCTCTTCAACCTCCGAGGACAGGACATACCGAACAATCCATACTTCTACTCCTACACACTGCTGGCCAAGGACTCCATCAGGTACCCAACATCGAGGACATGTAACTCTCCTCTCCTGAAATACTCTGCTCTGCTGGAGGACTCCTCTCCTTCCTCTATAACTCTCCTTTCCTGAAATACTCTGCTGGAGGACTCTGCTCCTTCCTCTATAACTCTCCTCTCCTGAAATACTCTGCACTGCTGGAGGACTCTGCTCCTTCCTCTATAACTCTCCTCTCCTGAAATACTCTGCACTGCTGGAGGACTCTGCTCCTTCCTCTATAACTCTCCTCTCCTGAAATACTCTGCTCTGCTGGAGGACTCTGCTCCTTCCTCTATAACTCTCCTCTCCTGAAATACTCTGCTGGAGGACTCTTCTCCTTCCTCTATAACTCTCCTCTCCTGAAATACTCTGCTCCTTCCTCTATAACTCTCCTCTCCTGAAATACTCTGCTCTGCTGGAGGACTCTTCTCCTTCCTCTATAACTCTCCTCTCCTGAAATACTCTGCTCCTTCCTCTATAACTCTCCTCTCCTGAAATACTCTGCTCTGCTGGAGGACTCTGCTCCTTCCTCTATAACTCTCCTCTCCTGAAATACTCTGCTCTGCTGGAGGACTCTGCTCCTTCCTCTATAACTCTCCTCTCCTGAAATACTCTGCACTGCTGGAGGACTCTGCTCCTTCCTCTATAACTCTCCTCTCCTGAAATACTCTGCTCTGCTGGAGGACTCTGCTCCTTCCTCTATAACTCTCCTCTCCTGAAATACTCTGCACTGCTGGAAGACTCCTCTCCTTCCTCTATAACTCTTCTCTCCTGAAATACTCTGCTCTGCTGGAGGACTCTGCTCCTTCCTCTATAACTCTCCTCTCCTGAAATACTCTGCTCTGCTGGAAGACTCCTCTCCTTCCTCTATAACTCTTCTCTCCTGAAATACTCTGCACTGCTGGAGGACTCTGCTCCTTCCTCTATAACTCTTCTCTCCTGAAATACTCTGCTCTGCTGGAGGACTCTTCTCCTTCCTCTATAACTCTCCTCTCCTGAAATACTCTGCACTGCTGGAGGACTCTGCTCCTTCCTCTATAACTCTCCTCTCCTGAAATACTCTGCTCTGCTGGAGGACTCTGCTCCTTCCTCTATAACTCTCCTCTCCTGAAATACTCTGCTCTGCTGGAAGACTCCTCTCCTTCCTCTATAACTCTTCTCTCCTGAAATACTCTGCACTGCTGGAGGACTCTGCTCCTTCCTCTATAACTCTTCTCTCCTGAAATACTCTGCTCTGCTGGAGGACTCTGCTCCTTCCTCTATAACTCTTCTCTCCTGAAATACTCTGCACTGCTGGAGGACTCTGCTCCTTCCTCTTAACTCTCCTCTCCTGAAATACTCTGCCCTGCTGGAGGACTCTGCTCCTTCCTCTATAACTCTCCTCTCCTGAAATACTCTGCACTGCTGGAGGACTCTGCTCCTTCCTCTATAATTCTCCTCTCCTGAAATACTCTGCCCTGCTGGAGGACTCCTCTCCTTCCTCTATAACTCTCCTCTCCTGAAATACTCGGCACTGCTGGAGGACTCCTCTCCTTCCTCTATAACTCTCCTCTCCTGAAATACTCTGCACTGCTGGAGGACTCTGCTCCTTCCTCTATAACTCTCCTCTCCTGAAATACTCTGCTCTGCTGGAGGACTCTTCTCCTTCCTCTATAACTCTCCTCTCCTGAAATACTCTGCCCTGCTGGAGGACTCTGCTCCTTCCTCTATAACTCTCCTCTCCTGAAATACTCTGCCCTGCTGGAGGACTCTTCTCCTTCCTCTATAACTCTCCTCTCCTGAAATACTCTGCACTGCTGGAGGACTCTGCTCCTTCCTCTTAACTCTCCTCTCCTGAAATACTCTGCACTGCTGGAGGACTCTGCTCCTTCCTCTATAACTCTCCTCTCCTGAAATACTCTGCCCTGCTGGAGGACTCTGCTCCTTCCTCTATAACTCTCCTCTCCTGAAATACTCTGCACTGCTGGAGGACTCTTCTCCTTCCTCTATAACTCTCCTCTCCTGAAATACTCTGCTGGAGGACTCTGCTCCTTCCTCTATAACTCTCCTCTCCTGAAATACTCTGCTCTGCTGGAGGACTCCTCTCCTTCCTCTATAACTCTCCTCTCCTGAAATACTCTGCTCTGCTGGAGGACTCCTCTCCTTCCTCTATAACTCTCCTCTCCTGAAATACTCTGCTGGAGGACTCTGCTCCTTCCTCTATAACTCTCCTCTCCTGAAATACTCTGCTGGAGGACTCTGCTCCTTCCTCTATAACTCTCCTCTCCTGAAATACTCTGCACTGCTGGAGGACTCTGCTCCTTCCTCTATAACTCTCCTCTCCTGAAATACTCTGCACTGCTGGAGGACTCCTCTCCTTCCTCTATAACTCTCCTCTCCTGAAATACTCTGCACTGCTGGAGGACTCCTCTCCTTCCTCTATAACTCTCCTCTCCTGAAATACTCTGCACTGCTGGAGGACTCCTCTCCTTCCTCTATAACTCTCTTCTCCTGAAATACTCTGCACTGCTGGAGGACTCTGCTCCTTCCTCTATAACTCTCCTCTCCTGAAATACTCTGCACTGCTGGAGGACTCCTCTCCTTCCTCTATAACTCTCCTCTCCTGAAATACTCTGCTCTGCTGGAGGACTCTGCTCCTTCCTCTATAACTCTCCTCTCCTGAAATACTCTGCACTGCTGGAGGACTCCTCTCCTTCCTCTATAACTCTCCTCTCCTGAAATACTCTGCACTGCTGGAGGACTCCTCTCCTTCCTCTATAACTCTCCTCTCCTGAAATACTCTACTGGAGGACTCTGCTCCTTCCTCTATAACTCTCCTCTCCTGAAATACTCTGCCCTGCTGGAGGACTCCTCTCCTTCCTCTATAACTCTCCTCTCCTGAAATACTCTGCTCTGCTGGAGGACTCTGCTCCTTCCTCTATAACTCTCCTCTCCTGAAATACTCTGTACTGCTGGAGGACTCTGCTCCTTCCTCTATAACTCTCCTCTCCTGAAATACTCTGCACTGCTGGAGGACTCTGCTCCTTCCTCTATAACTCTCCTCTCCTGAAATACTCTGCTCTGCTGGAGGACTCTGCTCCTTCCTCTATAACTCTCCTCTCCTGAAATACTCTGCCCTGCTGGAGGACTCCTCTCCTTCCTCTATAACTCTCCTCTCCTGAAATACTCTGCTCTGCTGGAGGACTCCTCTCCTTCCTCTATAACTCTCCTCTCCTGAAATACTCTGCTCTGCTGGAGGACTCTGCTCCTTCCTCTATAACTCTCCTCTCCTGAAATACTCTGCACTGCTGGAGGACTCTGCTCCTTCCTCTATAACTCTCCTCTCCTGAAATACTCTGCACTGCTGGAGGACTCCTCTCCTTCCTCTATAACTCTCCTCTCCTGAAATACTCTGCTGGAGGACTCTACTCCTTCCTCTATAACTCTCCTCTCCTGAAATACTCTGCTCTGCTGGAGGACTCTGCTCCTTCCTCTATAACTCTCCTCTCCTGAAATACTCTGCTGGAGGACTCTTCTCCTTCCTCTATAACTCTCCTCTCCTGAAATACTCTGCTCTGCTGGAGGACTCTGCTCCTTCCTCTATAACTCTCCTCTCCTGAAATACTCTGCACTGCTGGAGGACTCCTCTCCTTCCTCTATAACTCTCCTCTCCTGAAATACTCTGCACTGCTGGAGGACTCCTCTCCTTCCTCTATAACTCTCTTCTCCTGAAATACTCTGCACTGCTGGAGGACTCTGCTCCTTCCTCTATAACTCTCCTCTCCTGAAATACTCTGCTCTGCTGGAGGACTCTGCTCCTTCCTCTATAACTCTCCTCTCCTGAAATACTCTGCCCTGCTGGAGGACTCCTCTCCTTCCTCTATAACTCTCCTCTCCTGAAATACTCTGCTCTGCTGGAGGACTCCTCTCCTTCCTCTATAACTCTCCTCTCCTGAAATACTCTGCTCTGCTGGAGGACTCTGCTCCTTCCTCTATAACTCTCCTCTCCTGAAATACTCTGCACTGCTGGAGGACTCTGCTCCTTCCTCTATAACTCTCCTCTCCTGAAATACTCTGCACTGCTGGAGGACTCCTCTCCTTCCTCTATAACTCTCCTCTCCTGAAATACTCTGCTGGAGGACTCTACTCCTTCCTCTATAACTCTCCTCTCCTGAAATACTCTGCTCTGCTGGAGGACTCTGCTCCTTCCTCTATAACTCTCCTCTCCTGAAATACTCTGCTGGAGGACTCTTCTCCTTCCTCTATAACTCTCCTCTCCTGAAATACTCTGCTCTGCTGGAGGACTCTGCTCCTTCCTCTATAACTCTCCTCTCCTGAAATACTCTGCACTGCTGGAGGACTCCTCTCCTTCCTCTATAACTCTCCTCTCCTGAAATACTCTGCACTGCTGGAGGACTCCTCTCCTTCCTCTATAACTCTCCTCTCCTGAAATACTCTGCACTGCTGGATGACTCATCTCCTTCCTCTATAACTCTCCTCTCCTGAAATACTCTGCTCTGCTGGAGGACTCTGCTCCTTCCTCTATAACTCTCCTCTCCTGAAATACTCTGCACTGCTGGAGGACTCTGCTCCTTCCTCTATAACTCTCCTCTCCTGAAATACTCTGCACTGCTGGAGGACTCTGCTCCTTCCTCTATAACTCTCCTCTCCTGAAATACTCTGCACTGCTGGAGGACTCCTCTCCTTCCTCTATAACTCTCCTCTCCTGAAATACTCTGCCCTGCTGGAGGACTCTGCTCCTTCCTCTATAACTCTCCTCTCCTGAAATACTCTGCACTGCTGGAGGACTCTGCTCCTTCCTCTACAACTCTCCTCTCCTGAAATACTCTGCTGGAGGACTCTGCTCCTTCCTCTATAACTCTCCTCTCCTGAAATACTCTGCACTGCTGGAGGACTCCTCTCCTTCCTCTATAACTCTCCTCTCCTGAAATACTCTGCTCTGCTGGAGGACTCCGCTCCTTCCTCTATAACTCTCCTCTCCTGAAATACTCTGCACTGCTGGAGGACTCCTCTCCTTCCTCTATAACTCTCCTCTCCTGAAATACTCTGCACTGCTGGAGGACTCTGCTCCTTCCTCTATAACTCTCCTCTCCTGAAATACTCTGCACTGCTGGAGGACTCCTCTCCTTCCTCTATAACTCTCCTCTCCTTAAATACTCTGCACTGCTGGAGGACTCTGCTCCTTCCTCTATAACTCTCCTCTCCTGAAATACTCTGCTGGAGGACTCCGCTCCTTCCTCTATAACTCTCCTCTCCTGAAATACTCTGCACTGCTGGAGGACTCCTCTCCTTCCTCTATAACTCTCCTCTCCTGAAATACTCTGCTCTGCTGGAGGACTCCGCTCCTTCCTCTATAACTCTCCTCTCCTGAAATACTCGGCACTGCTGGAGGACTCTGCTCCTTCCTCTATAACTCTCCTCTCCTGAAATACTCTGCTCTGCTGGAGGACTCCTCTCCTTCCTCTATAACTCTCCTCTCCTGAAATACTCTGCCCTGCTGGAGGACTCTGCTCCTTCCTCTATAACTCTCCTCTCCTGAAATACTCTGCACTGCTGGAGGACTCTGCTCCTTCCTCTATAACTCTCCTCTCCTGAAATACTCTGCTCTGCTGGAGGACTCCGCTCCTTCCTCTATAACTCTCCTCTCCTGAAATACTCTGCACTGCTGGAGGACTCTGCTCCTTCCTCTATAACTCTCCTCTCCTGAAATACTCTGCTCTGCTGGAGGACTCTGC
This sequence comes from Aquarana catesbeiana, assembly GCF_042186555.1. Lineage (NCBI taxonomy): Eukaryota > Metazoa > Chordata > Amphibia > Anura > Ranidae > Aquarana > Aquarana catesbeiana. Next base: position 5,570,011 of record NC_133332.1, read on the forward strand.
TCCTTCCTCTATAACTCTCCTCTCCTGAAATACTCTGCTGGAGGACTCTGCTCCTTCCTCTATAACTCTCCTCTCCTGAAATACTCTGCTGGAGGACTCTGCTCCTTCCTCTATAACTCTCCTCTCCTGAAATACTCTGCTCTGCTGGAGGACTCTGCTCCTTCCTCTATAACTCTCCTCTCCTGAAATACTCTGCTCTGCTGGAGGACTCTGCTCCTTCCTCTATAACTCTCCTCTCCTGAAATACTCTGCTCTGCTGGAGGACTCTGCTCCTTCCTCTATAACTCTCCTCTCCTGAAATACTCTGCACTGCTGGAGGACTCTGCTCCTTCCTCTATAACTCTCCTCTCCTGAAATACTCTGCACTGCTGGAGGACTCTGCTCCTTCCTCTATAACTCTCCTCTCCTGAAATACTCTGCTCTGCTGGAGGACTCTGCTCCTTCCTCTATAACTCTCCTCTCCTGAAATACTCTGCACTGCTGGAGGACTCTGCTCCTTCCTCTATAACTCTCCTCTCCTGAAATACTCTGCTCTGCTGGAGGACTCTGCTCCTTCCTCTATAACTCTCCTCTCCTGAAATACTCTGCACTGCTGGAGGACTCTGCTCCTTCCTCTATAACTCTCCTCTCCTGAAATACTCTGCTCTGCTGGAGGACTCTGCTCCTTCCTCTATAACTCTCCTCTCCTGAAATACTCTGCACTGCTGGAGGACTCTGCTCCTTCCTCTATAACTCTCCTCTCCTGAAATACTCTGCTGGAGGACTCTGCTCCTTCCTCTATAACTCTCCTCTCCTGAAATACTCTGCTCTGCTGGAGGACTCTGCTCCTTCCTCTATAACTCTCCTCTCCTGAAATACTCTGCACTGCTGGAGGACTCTGCTCCTTCCTCTATAACTCTCCTCTCCTGAAATACTCTGCTGGAGGACTCTGCTCCTTCCTCTATAACTCTCCTCTCCTGAAATACTCTGCTCTGCTGGAGGACTCTGCTCCTTCCTCTATAACTCTCCTCTCCTGAAATACTCTGCCCTGCTGGAGGACTCCTCTCCTTCCTCTATAACTCTCCTCTCCTGAAATACTCGGCACTGCTGGAGGACTCCTCTCCTTCCTCTATAACTCTCCTCTCCTGAAATACTCTGCACTGCTGGAGGACTCTGCTCCTTCCTCTATAACTCTCCTCTCCTGAAATACTCTGCACTGCTGGAGGACTCTGCTCCTTCCTCTATAACTCTCCTCTCCTGAAATACTCTGCCCTGCTGGAGGACTCTTCTCCTTCCTCTATAACTCTCCTCTCCTGAAATACTCTGCCCTGCTGGAGGACTCTGCTCCTTCCTCTATAACTCTCCTCTCCTGAAATACTCTGCCCTGCTGGAGGACTCTTCTCCTTCCTCTATAACTCTCCTCTCCTGAAATACTCTGCACTGCTGGAGGACTCCTCTCCTTCCTCTATAACTCTCCTCTCCTGAAATACTCTGCACTGCTGGAGGACTCCTCTCCTTCCTCTATAACTCTCCTCTCCTGAAATACTCTGCCCTGCTGGAGGACTCTTCTCCTTCCTCTATAACTCTCCTCTCCTGAAATACTCGGCACTGCTGGAGGACTCCTCTCCTTCCTCTATAACTCTCCTCTCCTGAAATACTCTGCACTGCTGGAGGACTCCTCTCCTTCCTCTATAACTCTCATCTCCTGAAATACTCTGCTCTGCTGGAGGACTCTGCTCCTTCCTCTATAACTCTCCTCTCCTGAAATACTCTGCACTGCTGGAGGACTCCTCTCCTTCCTCTATAACTCTCCTCTCCTGAAATACTCTGCACTGCTGGAGGACTCTGCTCCTTCCTCTATAACTCTCCTCTCCTGAAATACTCTGCTCTGCTGGAGGACTCTGCTCCTTCCTCTATAACTCTCCTCTCCTGAAATACTCTGCACTGCTGGAGGACTCTGCTCCTTCCTCTTAACTCTCCTCTCCTGAAATACTCTGCCCTGCTGGAGGACTCTGCTCCTTCCTCTATAACTCTCCTCTCCTGAAATACTCTGCACTGCTGGAGGACTCCTCTCCTTCCTCTATAACTCTCCTCTCCTGAAATACTCTGCACTGCTGGAGGACTCTGCTCCTTCCTCTTAACTCTCCTCTCCTGAAATACTCTGCCCTGCTGGAGGACTCTGCTCCTTCCTCTATAACTCTCCTCTCCTGAAATACTCTGCACTGCTGGAGGACTCCTCTCCTTCCTCTATAACTCTCCTCTCCTGAAATACTCTGCACTGCTGGAGGACTCCTCTCCTTCCTCTATAACTCTCCTCTCCTGAAATACTCTGCTCTGCTGGAGGACTCTGCTCCTTCCTCTATAACTCTCCTCTCCTGAAATACTCTGCACTGCTGGAGGACTCTGCTCCTTCCTCTATAACTCTCCTCTCCTGAAATACTCTGCTCTGCTGGAGGACTCTGCTCCTTCCTCTATAACTCTCCTCTCCTGAAATACTCTGCACTGCTGGAGGACTCCTCTCCTTCCTCTATAACTCTCCTCTCCTGAAATACTCTACTGGAGGACTCTGCTCCTTCCTCTATAACTCTCCTCTCCTTAAATACTCTGCCCTGCTGGAGGACTCCTCTCCTTCCTCTATAACTCTCCTCTCCTGAAATACTCTGCTCTGCTGGAGGACTCTGCTCCTTCCTCTATAACTCTCCTCTCCTGAAATACTCTGCACTGCTGGAGGACTCCTCTCCTTCCTCTATAACTCTCCTCTCCTGAAATACTCTGCTCTGCTGGAGGACTCCGCTCCTTCCTCTATAACTCTCCTCTCCTGAAATACTCTGCCCTGCTGGAGGACTCCTCTCCTTCCTCTATAACTCTCCTCTCCTGAAATACTCTGCTCTGCTGGAGGACTCTGCTCCTTCCTCTATAACTCTCCTCTCCTGAAATACTCTGCTGGAGGACTCTTCTCCTTCCTCTATATCTCTCCTCTGCTGAAATACTCTGCACTGCTGGAGGACTCTTCTCCTTCCTCTATAACTCTCCTCTCCTTAAATACTCTGCCCTGCTGGAGGACTCTGCTCCTTCCTCTATAACTCTCCTCTCCTGAAATACTCTGCTGGAGGACTCTGCTCCTTCCTCTATAACTCTCCTCTCCTGAAATACTCTGCTGGAGGACTCTGCTCCTTCCTCTATAACTCTCCTCTCCTGAAATACTCTGCTCTGCTGGAGGACTCTGCTCCTTCCTCTATAACTCTCCTCTCCTGAAATACTCTGCACTGCTGGAGGACTCTGCTCCTTCCTCTATAACTCTTCTCTCCTGAAATACTCTGCACTGCTGGAGGACTCTGCTCCTTCCTCTATAACTCTCCTCTCCTGAAATACTCTGCACTGCTGGAGGACTCCTCTCCTTCCTCTATAACTCTCCTCTCCTGAAATACTCTACTGGAGGACTCTGCTCCTTCCTCTATAACTCTCCTCTCCTGAAATACTCTGCCCTGCTGGAGGACTCTGCTCCTTCCTCTATAACTCTCCTCTCCTGAAATACTCTGCCCTGCTGGAGGACTCTTCTCCTTCCTCTATAACTCTCCTCTCCTGAAATACTCTGCACTGCTGGAGGACTCCTCTCCTTCCTCTATAACTCTCCTCTCCTGAAATACTCTGCACTGCTGGAGGACTCCTCTCCTTCCTCTATAACTCTCCTCTCCTGAAATACTCTGCCCTGCTCGAGGACTCTTCTCCTTCCTCTATAACTCTCCTCTCCTGAAATACTCGGCACTGCTGGAGGACTCCTCTCCTTCCTCTATAACTCTCCTCTCCTGAAATACTCTGCACTGCTGGAGGACTCTGCTCCTTCCTCTTAACTCTCCTCTCCTGAAATACTCTGCCCTGCTGGAGGACTCTGCTCCTTCCTCTATAACTCTCCTCTCCTGAAATACTCTGCTCTGCTGGAGGACTCTGCTCCTTCCTCTATAACTCTCCTCTCCTGAAATACTCTGCACTGCCGGAGGACTCTGCTCCTTCCTCTATAACTCTCCTCTCCTGAAATACTCTGCACTGCTGGAGGACTCTGCTCCTTCCTCTATAACTCTCCTCTCCTGAAATACTCTGCACTGCCGGAGGACTCTGCTCCTTCCTCTATAACTCTCCTCTCCTGAAATACTCTGCACTGCTGGAGGACTCCTCTCCTTCCTCTATAACTCTCCTCTCCTGAAATACTCTGCACTGCCGGAGGACTCTGCTCCTTCCTCTATAACTCTCCTCTCCTGAAATACTCTGCACTGCCGGAGGACTCTGCTCCTTCCTCTATAACTCTCCTCTCCTGAAATACTCTGCCCTGCTGGAGGACTCCGCTCCTTCCTCTATAACTCTCCTCTCCTGAAATACTCTGCACTGCCGGAGGACTCTGCTCCTTCCTCTATAACTCTCCTCTCCTGAAATACTCTGCACTGCTGGAGGACTCTGCTCCTTCCTCTATAACTCTCCTCTCCTGAAATACTCTGCTGGAGGACTCCGCTCCTTCCTCTATAACTCTCCTCTCCTGAAATACTCTGCACTGCTGGAGGACTCCTCTCCTTCCTCTATAACTCTCCTCTCCTGAAATACTCTGCCCTGCTGGAGGACTCCTCTCCTTCCTCTATAACTCTCCTCTCCTAAAATACTCTGCACTGCTGGAGGACTCTGCTCCTTCCTCTATAACTCTCCTCTCCTGAAATACTCTGCACTGCTGGAGGACTCTGCTCCTTCCTCTATAACTCTTCTCTCCTGAAATACTCTGCACTGCTGGAGGACTCTGCTCCTTCCTCTATAACTCTCCTCTCCTGAAATACTCTGCACTGCCGGAGGACTCTGCTCCTTCCTCTATAACTCTCCTCTCCTGAAATACTCTGCCCTGCTGGAGGACTCCGCTCCTTCCTCTATAACTCTCCTCTCCTGAAATACTCTGCACTGCCGGAGGACTCTGCTCCTTCCTCTATAACTCTCCTCTCCTGAAATACTCTGCACTGCTGGAGGACTCTGCTCCTTCCTCTATAACTCTCCTCTCCTGAAATACTCTGCTGGAGGACTCCGCTCCTTCCTCTATAACTCTCCTCTCCTGAAATACTCTGCACTGCTGGAGGACTCCTCTCCTTCCTCTATAACTCTCCTCTCCTGAAATACTCTGCCCTGCTGGAGGACTCCTCTCCTTCCTCTATAACTCTCCTCTCCTAAAATACTCTGCACTGCTGGAGGACTCTGCTCCTTCCTCTATAACTCTCCTCTCCTGAAATACTCTGCACTGCTGGAGGACTCTGCTCCTTCCTCTATAACTCTCCTCTCCTGAAATACTCTGCACTGCTGGAGGACTCTGCTCCTTCCTCTATAACTCTCCTCTCCTGAAATACTCTGCCCTGCTGGAGGACTCCTCTCCATCCTCTATAACTCTCCTCTCCTGAAATACTCTGCTGGAGGACTCTGCTCCTTCCTCTATAACTCTCCTCTCCTGAAATACTCTGCACTGCTGGAGGACTCTGCTCCTTCCTCTATAACTCTCCTCTCCTGAAATACTCTGCTGGAGGACTCCGCTCCTTCCTCTATAACTCTCCTCTCCTGAAATACTCTGCACTGCTGGAGGACTCTGCTCCTTCCTCTATAACTCTCCTCTCCTGAAATACTCTGCACTGCTGGAGGACTCCTCTCCTTCCTCTATAACTCTCCTCTCCTGAAATACTCTACTGGAGGACTCTGCTCCTTCCTCTATAACTCTCCTCTCCTTAAATACTCTGCCCTGCTGGAGGACTCCTCTCCTTCCTCTATAACTCTCCTCTCCTGAAATACTCTGCTCTGCTGGAGGACTCTGCTCCTTCCTCTATAACTCTCCTCTCCTGAAATACTCTGCACTGCTGGAGGACTCCTCTCCTTCCTCTATAACTCTCCTCTCCTGAAATACTCTACTGGAGGACTCTGCTCCTTCCTCTATAACTCTCCTCTCCTTAAATACTCTGCCCTGCTGGAGGACTCCTCTCCTTCCTCTATAACTCTCCTCTCCTGAAATACTCTGCTCTGCTGGAGGACTCTGCTCCTTCCTCTATAACTCTCCTCTCCTGAAATACTCTGCACTGCTGGAGGACTCCTCTCCTTCCTCTATAACTCTCCTCTCCTGAAATACTCTGCTCTGCTGGAGGACTCCGCTCCTTCCTCTATAACTCTCCTCTCCTGAAATACTCTGCCCTGCTGGAGGACTCCTCTCCTTCCTCTATAACTCTCCTCTCCTGAAATACTCTGCTCTGCTGGAGGACTCTGCTCCTTCCTCTATAACTCTCCTCTCCTGAAATACTCTGCACTGCTGGAGGACTCTTCTCCTTCCTCTATATCTCTCCTCTCCTGAAATACTCTGCTCTGCTGGAGGACTCTGCTCCTTCCTCTATAACTCTCCTCTCCTGAAATACTCTGCTGGAGGACTCTGCTCCTTCCTCTATAACTCTCCTCTCCTGAAATACTCTGCTGGAGGACTCTGCTCCTTCCTCTATAACTCTCCTCTCCTGAAATACTCTGCACTGCTGGAGGACTCCTCTCCTTCCTCTATAACTCTCCTCTCCTGAAATACTCTGCTCTGCTGGAGGACTCCGCTCCTTCCTCTATAACTCTCCTCTCCTGAAATACTCTGCCCTGCTGGAGGACTCCTCTCCTTCCTCTATAACTCTCCTCTCCTGAAATACTCTGCTCTGCTGGAGGACTCTGCTCCTTCCTCTATAACTCTCCTCTCCTGAAATACTCTGCACTGCTGGAGGACTCTTCTCCTTCCTCTATATCTCTCCTCTCCTGAAATACTCTGCTCTGCTGGAGGACTCTGCTCCTTCCTCTATAACTCTCCTCTCCTGAAATACTCTGCACTGCTGGAGGACTCTGCTCCTTCCTCTATAACTCTCCTCTCCTGAAATACTCTGCTGGAGGACTCTGCTCCTTCCTCTATAACTCTCCTCTCCTGAAATACTCTGCTGGAGGACTCTGCTCCTTCCTCTATAACTCTCCTCTCCTTAAATACTCTGCCCTGCTGGAGGACTCCTCTCCTTCCTCTATAACTCTCCTCTCCTGAAATACTCTGCTCTGCTGGAGGACTCTGCTCCTTCCTCTATAACTCTCCTCTCCTGAAATACTCTGCACTGCTGGAGGACTCCTCTCCTTCCTCTATAACTCTCCTCTCCTGAAATACTCTACTGGAGGACTCTGCTCCTTCCTCTATAACTCTCCTCTCCTTAAATACTCTGCCCTGCTGGAGGACTCCTCTCCTTCCTCTATAACTCTCCTCTCCTGAAATACTCTGCTCTGCTGGAGGACTCTGCTCCTTCCTCTATAACTCTCCTCTCCTGAAATACTCTGCACTGCTGGAGGACTCCTCTCCTTCCTCTATAACTCTCCTCTCCTGAAATACTCTGCTCTGCTGGAGGACTCCGCTCCTTCCTCTATAACTCTCCTCTCCTGAAATACTCTGCCCTGCTGGAGGACTCCTCTCCTTCCTCTATAACTCTCCTCTCCTGAAATACTCTGCTCTGCTGGAGGACTCTGCTCCTTCCTCTATAACTCTCCTCTCCTGAAATACTCTGCACTGCTGGAGGACTCTTCTCCTTCCTCTATATCTCTCCTCTCCTGAAATACTCTGCTCTGCTGGAGGACTCTGCTCCTTCCTCTATAACTCTCCTCTCCTGAAATACTCTGCTGGAGGACTCTGCTCCTTCCTCTATAACTCTCCTCTCCTGAAATACTCTGCTGGAGGACTCTGCTCCTTCCTCTATAACTCTCCTCTCCTGAAATACTCTGCACTGCTGGAGGACTCCTCTCCTTCCTCTATAACTCTCCTCTCCTGAAATACTCTGCTCTGCTGGAGGACTCCGCTCCTTCCTCTATAACTCTCCTCTCCTGAAATACTCTGCCCTGCTGGAGGACTCCTCTCCTTCCTCTATAACTCTCCTCTCCTGAAATACTCTGCTCTGCTGGAGGACTCTGCTCCTTCCTCTATAACTCTCCTCTCCTGAAATACTCTGCACTGCTGGAGGACTCTGCTCCTTCCTCTATAACTCTCCTCTCCTGAAATACTCTGCTGGAGGACTCTGCTCCTTCCTCTATAACTCTCCTCTCCTGAAATACTCTGCTGGAGGACTCTGCTCCTTCCTCTATAACTCTCCTCTCCTGAAATACTCTGCACTGCTGGAGGACTCTGCTCCTTCCTCTTAACTCTCCTCTCCTGAAATACTCTGCCCTGCTGGAGGACTCTGCTCCTTCCTCTATAACTCTCCTCTCCTGAAATACTCGGCACTGCTGGAGGACTCCTCTCCTTCCTCTATAACTCTCCTCTCCTGAAATACTCTGCACTGCTGGAGGACTCTGCTCCTTCCTCTATAACTCTCCTCTCCTGAAATACTCTGCTCTGCTGGAGGACTCTTCTCCTTCCTCTATAACTCTCCTCTCCTGAAATACTCTGCCCTGCTGGAGGACTCTGCTCCTTCCTCTATAACTCTCCTCTCCTGAAATACTCTGCCCTGCTGGAGGACTCTTCTCCTTCCTCTATAACTCTCCTCTCCTGAAATACTCTGCACTGCTGGAGGACTCCTCTCCTTCCTCTATAACTCTCCTCTCCTGAAATACTCTGCACTGCTGGAGGACTCTGCTCCTTCCTCTTAACTCTCCTCTCCTGAAATACTCTGCCCTGCTGGAGGACTCTGCTCCTTCCTCTATAACTCTCCTCTCCTGAAATACTCTGCACTGCTGGAGGACTCCTCTCCTTCCTCTATAACTCTCCTCTCCTGAAATACTCTGCCCTGCTGGAGGACTCTGCTCCTTCCTCTATAACTCTCCTCTCCTGAAATACTCTGCACTGCTGGAGGACTCTGCTCCTTCCTCTATAACTCTCCTCTCCTGAAATACTCTGCACTGCTGGAGGACTCTGCTCCTTCCTCTTAACTCTCCTCTCCTGAAATACTCTGCCCTGCTGGAGGACTCCTCTCCTTCCTCTATAACTCTCCTCTCCTGAAATACTCTGCACTGCTGGAGGACTCTGCTCCTTCCTCTATAACTCTCCTCTCCTGAAATACTCTGCTCTGCTGGAGGACTCTGCTCCTTCCTCTATAACTCTCCTCTCCTGAAATACTCTGCACTGCTGGAGGACTCTGCTCCTTCCTCTTAACTCTCCTCTCCTGAAATACTCTGCACTGCTGGAGGACTCCTCTCCTTCCTCTATAACTCTCCTCTCCTGAAATACTCTGCCCTGCTGGAGGACTCTGCTCCTTCCTCTATAACTCTCCTCTCCTGAAATACTCTGCACTGCTGGAGGACTCTGCTCCTTCCTCTTAACTCTCCTCTCCTGAAATACTCTGCCCTGCTGGAGGACTCCTCTCCTTCCTCTATAACTCTCCTCTCCTGAAATACTCTGCACTGCTGAAGGACTCTGCTCCTTCCTCTATAACTCTCCTCTCCTGAAATACTCTGCACTGCTGGAGGACTCCTCTCCTTCCTCTATAACTCTCCTCTCCTGAAATACTCTGCCCTGCTGGAGGACTCTGCTCCTTCCTCTATAACTCTCCTCTCCTGAAATACTCTGCACTGCTGGAGGACTCCTCTCCTTCCTCTATAACTCTCCTCTCCTGAAATACTCTGCTGGAGGACTCCGCTCCTTCCTCTATAACTCTCCTCTCCTGAAATACTCTGCTCCTTCCTCTATAACTCTCCTCTCCTGAAATACTCTGCTCCTTCCTCTATAACTCTCCTCTCCTGAAATACTCTGCACTGCTGGAGGACTCTGCTCCTTCCTCTATAACTCTCCTCTCCTGAAATACTCTGCACTGCTGGAGGACTCCTCTCCTTCCTCTATAACTCTCCTCTCCTGAAATACTCTGCTGGAGGACTCCGCTCCTTCCTCTATAACTCTCCTCTCCTGAAATACTCTGCACTGCTGGAGGACTCCTCTCCTTCCTCTATAACTCTCCTCTCCTGAAATACTCTGCCCTGCTGGAGGACTCTGCTCCTTCCTCTATAACTCTCCTCTCCTGAAATACTCTGCACTGCTGGAGGACTCCTCTCCTTCCTCTATAACTCTCCTCTCCTGAAATACTCTGCTGGAGGACTCCGCTCCTTCCTCTATAACTCTCCTCTCCTGAAATACTCTGCACTGCTGGAGGACTCCTCTCCTTCCTCTATAACTCTCCTCTCCTGAAATACTCTGCCCTGCTGGAGGACTCCTCTCCTTCCTCTATAACTCTCCTCTCCTGAAATACTCTGCACTGCTGGAGGACTCTGCTCCTTCCTCTATAACTCTCCTCTCCTGAAATACTCTGCACTGCTGGAGGACTCTGCTCCTTCCTCTATAACTCTCCTCTCCTGAAATACTCTGCCCTGCTGGAGGACTCCTCTCCATCCTCTATAACTCTCCTCTCCTGAAATACTCTGCTGGAGGACTCTGCTCCTTCCTCTATAACTCTCCTCTCCTGAAATACTCTGCACTGCTGGAGGACTCTGCTCCTTCCTCTATAACTCTCCTCTCCTGAAATACTCTGCTGGAGGACTCCGCTCCTTCCTCTATAACTCTCCTCTCCTGAAATACTCTGCACTGCTGGAGGACTCCTCTCCTTCCTCTATAACTCTCCTCTCCTGAAATACTCTGCCCTGCTGGAGGACTCCTCTCCTTCCTCTATAACTCTCCTCTCCTAAAATACTCTGCACTGCTGGAGGACTCTGCTCCTTCCTCTATAACTCTCCTCTCCTGAAATACTCTGCACTGCTGGAGGACTCTGCTCCTTCCTCTATAACTCTCCTCTCCTGAAATACTCTGCTCTGCTGGAGGACTCTGCTCCTTCCTCTATAACTCTCCTCTCCTGAAATACTCTGCCCTGCTGGAGGACTCTGCTCCTTCCTCTATAACTCTCCTCTCCTGAAATACTCTGCACTGCTGGAGGACTCTGCTCCTTCCTCTATAACTCTCCTCTCCTGAAATACTCTGCACTGCTGGAGGACTCTGCTCCTTCCTCTATAACTCTCCTCTCCTGAAATACTCTGCTCTGCTGGAGGACTCTGCTCCTTCCTCTATAACTCTCCTCTCCTGAAATACTCTGCACTGCTGGAGGACTCTGCTCCTTCCTCTATAACTCTCCTCTCCTAAAATACTCTGCTGGAGGACTCTGCTCCTTCCTCTATAACTCTTCTCTCCTGAAATACTCTGCTCTGCTGGAGGACTCTGCTCCTTCCTCTATAACTCTCCTCTCCTGAAATACTCTGCCCTGCTGGAGGACTCCTCTCCATCCTCTATAACTCTCCTCTCCTGAAATACTCTGCACTGCTGGAGGACTCTGCTCCTTCCTCTATAACTCTCCTCTCCTGAAATACTCTGCTGGAGGACTCCGCTCCTTCCTCTATAACTCTCCTCTCCTGAAATACTCTGCACTGCTGGAGGACTCCGCTCCTTCCTCTATAACTCTCCTCTCCTGAAATACTCTGCACTGCTGGAGGACTCTGCTCCTTCCTCTATAACTCTCCTCTCCTGAAATACTCTGCACTGCTGGAGGACTCCTCTCCTTCCTCTATAACTCTCCTCTCCTGAAATACTCTGCTCTGCTGGAGGACTCCGCTCCTTCCTCTATAACTCTCCTCTCCTGAAATACTCTGCACTGCTGGAGGACTCTGCTCCTTCCTCTATAACTCTCCTCTCCTGAAATACTCTGCTGGAGGACTCCGCTCCTTCCTCTATAACTCTCCTCTCCTGAAATACTCTGCACTGCTGGAGGACTCTGCTCCTTCCTCTATAACTCTCCTCTCCTGAAATACTCTGCTCTGCTGGAGGACTCTGCTCCTTCCTCTATAACTCTCCTCTCCTGAAATACTCTGCACTGCTGGAGGACTCCTCTCCTTCCTCTATAACTCTCCTCTCCTGAAATACTCTGCTCCTTCCTCTATAACTCTCCTCTCCTGAAATACTCTGCTCTGCTGGAGGACTCTGCTCCTTCCTCTATAACTCTCCTCTCCTGAAATACTCTGCACTGCTGGAGGACTCTGCTCCTTCCTCTATAACTCTCCTCTCCTGAAATACTCTGCTCTGCTGGAGGACTCTGCTCCTTCCTCTATAACTCTCCTCTCCTGAAATACTCTGCACTGCTGGAGGACTCCTCTCCTTCCTCTATAACTCTCCTCTCCTGAAATACTCTGCTGGAGGACTCCGCTCCTTCCTCTATAACTCTCCTCTCCTGAAATACTCTGCACTGCTGGAGGACTCCTCTCCTTCCTCTATAACTCTCCTCTCCTGAAATACTCTGCTGGAGGACTCCGCTCCTTCCTCTATAACTCTTCTCTCCTGAAATACTCTGCACTGCTGGAGGACTCTGCTCCTTCCTCTATAACTCTCCTCTCCTGAAATACTCTGCACTGCTGGAGGACTCTGCTCCTTCCTCTATAACTCTCCTCTCCTGAAATACTCTGCCCTGCTGGAGGACTCCTCTCCATCCTCTATAACTCTCCTCTCCTGAAATACTCTGCTGGAGGACTCTGCTCCTTCCTCTATAACTCTCCTCTCCTGAAATACTCTGCTCTGCTGGAAGACTCCTCTCCTTCCTCTATAACTCTCCTCTCCTGAAATACTCTGCTGGAGGACTCTGCTCCTTCCTCTATAACTCTCCTCTCCTGAAATACTCTGCTGGAGGACTCTGCACTAATCAAACCAAGAGGAGCATGAAAAGAATTAGAGACTAGACATGTGCACTGACAAACAATTTGTTTGTTTTCGTTTCATTCTTTTTTTGCTTTTTTCGGAAATTCAGAAATGTGAAAATTTGGAAATTCGAAAATCCAAAAATCAGGATTTTCACATTTCCGAACTTTCAAATTTTCGAATTCCAAATTTCGAATTATCAACTTCCGAATTTCCAGATTTTCGGAATTCGGAAATTCAGAAATTTTGAAAATCTGAAAAAAAGAAAGAAAATCTGAAAAATATGAAATAATAACTAATAATGAATATTAAATTATAGATATTGGAATTTCCTTTCAAATGTGGCTGTTAGTGAACGTAACGAATACGAATTTATCCGAAGTTACAAATTATCCGAAATAACGAATGCTGCATCTAAACAAATGGAATGGAAGAAATTAATAATAAATAATAATAATAAAAAGCTTTTATTATTATTATTGTTATTTATTATTATTAGATCGTTATGTTCCATTTGTTTAGATGCGGCATTTGTTATTTCAGATAATTCGTAACTTCAGATAGATTTCTATTCGTTACGTTCACTAACAGCCAAATTTGAAAGGAAATTCCAATACCTATAATTTAATATTCATTATTAGTTATTATTTCATATTTTCTGGTTTTCGAATTTTCAGATTTTCATTCTTTTGAATGTTCAGATTTTCATTCTTATTTTTGGATTTTTAAATTTCCAAATTTTTTTAATTTTCCGAATTTCCTATCTTCGCATTTCTGAATTTCCGAAATGTCAAATTCCCGAAATTTAGAATTTCCGAATTTTACAAATTTAGAATTTCTGAATTTTTGAAATTTCCGAGTTTAGAATTTCCGAATTTAGAATTTTCGAATTTCCGAATTTTGAATTTCCGAATTTTGAGTTTCCGATTTTCCGAATTTTGAATTTCTGCAATTCCGATTTTTTAATTCCCGAAATTTTGAAAATTATGACATTTGAAAATTCCGAAATTCGAAATTCAGAATTTCGGAAATTTAAAAATTCGGGATTTCGGAAATTTTAAATTACGGAAATTAACGAATTTGTCAAAATTAGTTAAAAAAACGAATTCGCAACTAAACGAATTGCACATGTCTATTAGAGACTATGGAAAGGAAATCACCCCACTGGAACCCCCCCAAAAAAATAAATAAAAAAAACAAGGAACGGACTCCATTAAAAACTGAAATGACTCTTCTGGGTACGTTTGTATAAACGATCCCCCCGTTCTCTTCTCTCTGCAGGCTGTTTATGAATGTCAGTCGTATCTCCGACACCATCCGAAATTACCTGAACAACAACTGCCCCGGATCCACCTGCGTCCAGGTTCTGGAGTATGACAAAGTCCGGGACACCCTCATAGACTATGTGAAGGGAGATGTGAAAGTCTGGATTGGATCTCAGTACACCAACTATGGAGTGTATGAAATTATACCCAAGGTAAGGCAAAAACACGGCGGAATCCCCTCTAGTCACCGTGTATACTTATATACTTTATATATTATTCAATATTTTATAGTGCAGTTTGTGCTTCTTCAATATAAAAGGGAAACAGTTCAGTTCCAATACAATACGAATCAATACAAGAGGATTGGGGGGTCCTTTGCTCACAAGAGCTTACAATCTAAACGGGAGAGCCAAGTGATACAAAAGGCAATACCTGTGAGGGAATACACGGTGATGGAGAAGGTAAAGTAGACGTGGTGGATCTGGATTTTGCAAAGGCATTTGATACAATCCCACACAAACGTTTACTGTACAAAGTGAGGTCTGTCGGCATGGACCATCGGGTGAGTACATGGAGAGAAAACGGGCTACAAGGGCGAGTTCAGAGGGGGGTGATGTATACAGTGCCTTGAAAAAGTATTCATACCCCTTGAAATTCCCCACATTTTGTCATGTTAAAACTAAAAAAATAAATATATTTTTTTGGGATTTTATGTGATAGACCAACACAAAGTGTCACATAATTGTGAAGTGGAAGGAAAATGATAAATGATACAAATAAATATGTGAAAAGTGTGGGGGAGGGGCATTTGTATGGCGCCCCCCGGAGTCAATACTTTGTAGAACCCCCTTTCTCTACAAGTCTTTTTGGAGGATGTCTCTACCAGCTTTGCACATCTAGAGAGGACATTTCTGCCCATTCTTCTTTGTAAAATATCTCAAGCTCTGTCAGATTGGATGGAGAGCGTCTGTGAACAGCAATTTTCAAGTCTTGCCACAGATTCTCAATGTGATTTAGGTCTGGACTGTGACTGGGCCATTCTAACACATGAATATGCTTTGATGTAAACCATTCCATTGTAGCTCTGGCTGGATGTTTCGGGTCGTTGTCCTGCTGGAAGGTGAACCTCCGCCCCGGTCTCAAGTCTTTTGTAGACTCTAACAGGTTTTCTTCTAAGATTGTCCTGTATTTGTCTCCATCCATCTTCCTATCAACTCTGACCAGCTTCCCTGTCCCTGCTGAAGAAAAGCATCCCCACCACATGATGCTGCCACCACCATGTTTCACGGTGGGGATGGTGTGTTCAGGGTGATGTGTTAGTTTCCCCCACACATAGCGTTTTACTTTTAGGCCATAAAGTTGAATTTTGGTCTCATCTGACCAGATCACCTTCTTCCACATGTTTGCTGTGTCCTCCACATGGCTTCCCACAAACTACAAACAGGACTTCTTATGACTTTCTTTCACCAATGTCTTTCTTCTTGTCACTCTTCCATAAAGGGCAGATTTGTGGAGAACACGACTAATAGTTGTCCTGTGGACAGATTCTCCCACCTGAGCTGTGGATCTCTGCAGCTCCTCCAGAGTTACCATGGACCTCTTGGCTCTTCTCTGATGAATGCTCTCCTTGCCCGGCCGGTCAGTTTAGGTGGACGGCCATGTCTTGGTAGGTTTGCAGTTGTGCCATACTCTTTCCATTTTCCGATGATGGATTGAACAGAGCTCCGTGAGATGATCAAAGCTTGGGAGATTTTTTTATAACCTAACCCTGCTTTATACTTCTCCACAACTTTATCCCTGACCTGTCTGGTGTGTTCCTTGGCCTTCATGATGCTGTTTGTTCACTAAGGTTCTCTAACAAACCTCTGAGGGCTTCACAGAACAGCTGTCTTTACACTGAGATTAAATGACACACAGGTGGACTCTATTTACTAATTAGGTGACTTCTGAAGGCAATTGGTTCCACTAGATTTTAGTTAGGGGTATCGGAGTAAAGGGGGCTGAATACAAATGCCCCCCCCCCCAAAACTTTTCACATATTTATTTGTATCATTTATCATTTTCCTTCCACTTTACAATTATGTGACACTTTGTGTTGGTCTATCACATAAAATCCCAATAAAATACATTTACGTTTTTGGTTGTAACATGACAGAATGTGGAACATTTCAAGGGGTATGAATACTTTTTCAAGGCGAATACTCAGAATGATCCAGTGTGGTAAGTGGGGTTCCCCAGGGTTCTGTGCTGGGACCAATCCTATTTAATTTGTTTATAAATGACCTGGAGGATGGGATAAACAGTTCAATCTCTGTATTTGCAGACGATACAAAGCTAAGCAGGGTGATGACTTCTGTGCAGGATGTGGAAACCTTACAAGGAGACCATAATAAATGAATGGGGGAGGGGCAACTACATGACAAATGAGATTCAATGTTGAAAAATGTAAGATTTGGGTGCAAAGAAATTCAAACACAAGTTACTCGCTAGGGGGAGAACCTCTGGGGAAAATCTAGGATGGAGAAGGACCTGGGGGTCCTAGTAGATGATCGGCTCAGCAATGCCAAGCTGCTGCTAACAAAGCAAACAGAATATTGGCATTAAAAAGAGGATCAACTCCAGAGATAAAACGATAATTCTCCCGCTCTACAAGACTCTGGTCCGGCCGCACCTGGAGTATGCTGTCCAGTTCTGGGCACCAGTCCTCAGGAAGGACGTACTGGAAATGGAGCGACTACAAAGAAGGGCAACAAAGCTAATAAAGGGTCTGGAGGATCTTAGTTATGGGGAAAGACTACAAGTATTGAACATAATAGCATAATAATATATGATTTAGCTTGTACCTTTCCAGCAGCAGATTCTCATTCTCCCTCTTAACTGTGTGAGAAAAACATGGGATTGTGGGTACTGTATTTTTCGCTCCATAAGACACACCTGACCATAAGACGCACCTAGGTTTTAGAGGTTGAAAACAAGAAAAAAAAATATTCTGAACCAAATGGCGTACTAAAATATTTTCCAGTGCCCATGAAATGCAGAGTGACCATTACCATAGAAAATGCAGAGTGACCATTACCATAGAAAATGCAGAGTGACCATTACCATAGAAAATGCAGAGTGACCATTACCATAGAAAATGCAGAGTGACCATTACCATAGAAAATGCAGAGTGACCATTGCCTTACCTGATGTTATCCCAGCGGCCTGCCTATTCCTCCTCCTCCCCGGCCATTGTTCCTGGGAGCCGACTCCTGCCTTCACCTCTTCCTCCGGGCTGCTCCTGTCAGAGTCCCCAGCCCTGCGTTCTCTCTGCCCCTATGGTTGCCGGGCTCCCCGAGGGACAGCTGGCACTTCTCCCTCCTCCATTAGGCCCATAGTGGCCTGTTTTCTGTCTCGCCCGGCGCCTGGTGCCCAGGAGGGGGGGGGGGGGGGGGTTGGAAGTCTATCCCCCCTCCCTTCCGGTGGTGGCGGAGGGAGGCGATGCGAGAGGTGGCAGAGGGCGGTGCCAGCGGCGGTGGGGGTCGGTGCCAGCGGCGGCAGGGGGCGGTGCCTGCCGTATATTCGCACCATAAGACGCAGGGACATTTTCCCCCATATTTCTGGGGGGAAGAAAGTGCGTCTTATGGTCCGAAAAATACAGCAAATCTTATACACATAAACACACGTTTTTTTTCCTTGTAGTTAAGAGGGTTGGGCTGTCTTTTACACACGCCCCCTTCTATGACACTGCAGTGAGAGGCGTGCCTCCACTGCAGCATTTTTATTGGACAGCTTGTTCCAATGGTACTTTACCATTGGTCCAAGGCTCCAAGCTGTCCATTGAGCTCAGTGCCTCTGACAAGAAGTGAGGAGAGGTGCTGTGAGCTCATCCTCTCAGTCTGCTGCAAACAGAGCGTGCCGGCTTGTATTTAACCGCTTCACGCAAATCGCTGTACCTCTACCATGGTACTTTGATGCTAAATACTCGGGTTATGGCAGCAGCGGATTTCTGAATTTCCGAAAAAAGCAAAAAAAAAAAACAAATGAAACGAAAACTAACACATTTTTTTTCAGTGCACATATCTATAAAAAAGGTATTGTGTGTACAAATTGTATTATTATTTCACAGTATTAAATCTTTTTTTTTTTTTTTTCAGAGTAAACTTCTATCAGAGAGCTTCTCTCCAGTTATGATGACAAAAGCCGTGAAGAATGAGAAGGAGCAGAGATTACTGAAGGACTGTCATGTGAGCACAACTTTTTATTATACTTTAAAAAGGGGCCGTGTTCAGTACAAACCAATGTGTCCCCCCCCCCCCCCCCCGTAAGGCCGTAACCCCGAGATCTGGATCATGGAGGAGAATTGCATTAGACCCACCCATACACAATCAATGGGCCGTATACACAATCAATGGGCTCTATACACAATCAATGGGCCGTATACACAATCAATGGGCTCTATACACAATCAATGGGCCCTATACCCAATCAATGGGCCGTATACACAATCAATGGGCCCTATACCCAATCAATGGGCCCTATACCCAATCAATGGGCCGTATACCCAATCAATGGGCCCTATACACAATCAATGGGCCGTATACCCAATCAATGGGCCGTATACACAATCAATGGGCCCTATACACAATCAATGGGCCGTATACACAATCAATGGGCCCTATACACAATCAATGGGCCGTATACCCAATCAATGGGCCGTATACCCAATCAATGAGCCGTATACACAATCAGTGGGCCGTATACACAATCAATGGGCCGTATACCCAATCAATGGGCCGTATACCCAATCAATGGGCCCTATACACAATCAATGGGCCGTATACACAATCAATGGGCCGTATACACAATCAATGGGCCGTATACACAATCAATGGGCCGTATACACAATCAATGAGCCGTATACACAATCAATGGGCCGTATACACAATCAATGGGCCGTATACACAATCAATGGGCCCTATACACAATCAATGGGCCGTATACTCAATGGGCCGTATACACAATCAATGGGCCGTATACACAATCAATGGGCTCTATACACAATCAATGGGCCCTATACACAATCAATGGGCCGTATACACAATCAATACACAATCAATGGGCCGTATACCCAATCAATGGGCCGTATACACAATCAATGGGCCGTATACACAATCAATGGGCCGTATACACAATCAATGGGCCGTATACCCAATCAATGGGCCGTATACACAATCAATGGGCCGTATACCCAATCAATGGGCCGTATACACAATCAATGGGCCGTATACACAATCAATGGGCCGTATACCCAATCAATGGGCCGTATACACAATCAATGGGCCGTATACCCAATCAATGGGCCGTATACACAATCAATGGGCCGTATACACAATCAATGGGCCGTATACACAATCAATGGGCCGTATACACAATCAATGGGCCCTATACACAATCAATGGGCCGTATACACAATCAATGGGCCGTATACACAATCAATGGGCCGTATACACAATCAATGGGCCGTATACACAATCAATGGGCCGTATACACAATCAATGGGCTCTATACACAATCAATGGGCTCTATACACAATCAATGGGCCCTATACCCAATCAATGGGCCCTATACACAATCAATGGGCCCTATACCCAATCAATGGGCCGTATACACAATCAATGGGCTCTATACCCAATCAATGGGCCGTATACACAATCAATGGGCCCTATACCCAATCAATGGGCCGTATACCCAATCAATGGGCCGTATACACAATCAATGGGCCGTATACCCAATCAATGGGCCGTATACACAATCAATGGGCCGTATACACAATCAATGGGCCGTATACCCAATCAATGGGCCGTATACACAATCAATGGGCCGTATACACAATCAATGGGCCGTATACACAATCAATGGGCCGTACCACACCGATAACGCAGGAACATGTACGGCGTGTTGTATTTTTTATTTTTTTAAATTTTTTTGCAATGCACCACAACAGACATTTTATAAGGTGGTGCGTTGTAACGCAGGTAGGTTCTGGAGGTGTGGATGGCAACTTACCAACATGTGCGCCCTTCATGACCCAACGCTATGAACTAAACCTTCCGGACCAATAAGCCTAAAACAGAACAGTTTGTGGAAGATCTGCTGACCATGGAATGAATAAGCAGAATTCTATATATATATGTGATAAAAAATATCTACAAATTACACCAAATACCCTCTGATATAAAAGAACTTATAAGTCATATTTTATACCCTTTATTGTTCATGCATCCAATATTTTCATTAACCAAATGCCAAAAGTAAAAAAAAAATTAAATATATATGTATATATACACTATAATACCAAAAGTATTGGGACGCCTGCCTTTACACACACATGAACTTTAATGGGATCCCAGTCTTAGTCCGTAGGGTTTAATATTGAGTTGGCTCCGCCCTGTACAGCTATAACAGTTTCAACTCTTCTGGGAAGGCCGTCCACAAGGTTTAGGAGGGTGTCTATGGGAATGTTTGACCATTCTTCCAGAAGAGCATTTGTGAGGTCAGGCACTGATGTTGGATGAGAAGGCCTGGCTCGCAGTCTTCACTCTAATTCATCCCAAAGGTGTTCTGTCGGGTTGAGGTCAGGACTCTGTGCAGGCCAGTCAAGTTCTTCCACCCCAAACTCGCTCATCCATGTCTTTATGGACCTTGCTTTGTGCACTGGTGGGCAGTCATGTTGGAACAGGAAGGGGCCGTCCCCAAACTGTTCCCACAAAGTTGGGAGCATGAAATTGTCCAAAGTGTCTTGGTATGCTGACACCTTAAGAGTTCCCTTCACTGGAACTAAGGGGCCAAACCCAACCCCTGAAAAACAACCCCTACACCATAATCCCCCCTCCCCCCCACACCATAATCCCCCCTCCCCCCACACTATAATCCCCCCACCACCAAATGATTTGGACCAGTGCACAAAGCAAGGTCCATAAAGACATGGATGAGCGAGTTTGGGGTGGAGGAACTTGACTGACCTGCACAGAGTCCTGACCTCAACCCGATAGAACACCTTTGGAATGAATTAGAGTGGAGACTGCGAGCCACATAGACTGTGAGTCCACAGTGTATATATGTATTTTATATATATATATATATATATATATATATATACAGTGGAACCTTGGATTACGAGCATAATCTATTCCAGGAGAACGCTTGTGATCTAAAGCACTCGCATATCAAAGTGAGTTTCCCCATAGAAGTCAATGGAAAGGAAGAATATTTGTTCCGCATTGACTTCTATTACATGCAATACCGCATGTGGCCAGAGGTGGGGGGGGGGGGGTGCCATAGAGCCTCGGAAATACTTGGGGACAGCTCGGCTGAACTTGGAAAGCCTTGGAAATTTAGTATTTCCGAGTGATTCTGAGTATTTCTGAGTGTCCCTGGCGCCCCCCCACACCTCTGGTCAAATGCAGTACTGCACACCCCATTAGCTTGAATTCTACTCATTTTGTGAGACAACACTCGCAAACCGAGTCAGAATTTAATAAAAAAAAGTTGCTCGTCTTTCAAAACACTTGTTAACTGCGTTACTCGTAAACAAAGGTTCCACTGTATATATATATATATATATATATATATAGTACGTATGTATATATTTAACAAAACAAAACATTTTTTCCTTAAACTACAAACATGGTACATTGTAGATCCGGGATGCTGTGGCGGTCATTGAATATTTGGCCTGGTTGGAGAAAACCGTCCCGACCAATACAGTGACAGAACTGAGTGGGGCAAGTTTTGTTGACGGTCGCCGAGAGTAAGTATCTTGTCAGCTCCGTATTTATTGTTTAGTATGATTTCCACTTATCTGTGTTTCCCTAAATCATTATATGACAGAGATAAAGGCGATTGCAATAGGATTGTAAGTAAAGTAATATACATCATGGACTGTATATATATATATATATATATATATATATATAGAGCTGCACTTGGTAAAAAGCAGGGATTATACACCAAATATTAAACATTGAATACAGTGTATCTATTTATCACACCTGTGCTCAGTATATAGTCAGCTTTTTTCCTAGCGCAGCTATAAATACACAATTCATAGTTTATAGCACTGAGGGGGGAGATAGCTGCAGCTTTGGAACAATTATTTTAGTGTAGCGAGGTCTCCGGCCTCCTTCCGTCTAATGAGAACCTCCAGGGCCAGAGATAGCTGACCTCCTTCTCTATATGGTAGGTTGTGAGGCATGGTGAGTGCAAGGGGATTAAAGTCATTGGGCACCAGACACTTCTTGAATGCAAAAGAGATTTTATTTCTCTTAGCAAACTTTTAGGGGAGAGAGGGTTAGGGCCAGGACACCCTTAAGTAGTTGCAAGTTCAGTTGATGAGACTTCGATAGGAGGACAGCCATGCGGTTAAAGCCATCCAGAAAGACGCCACATCTGCATGTGTAGGAATGCTGTCTCCTATGGCAACAGTCTTTACCAGTTCCTAACACAGGTTAACAGTTCCTTTCTTTTCCACTACAATCTCTCCTTGTAGTTCTTCCATACACTGAGCTCCCGGTCTCTCTCACGAGACCCTCCGATTCACTGATACTGAATCCCTTGAGCTCCTCCAATCTTCATGGTGGTATCTTCCTCAAGCGTCACCTCCGATGGTTGGGTCCCTGACTTGATACCCACTGAAGTTTCCTGATTCCTCACCGTCCCCGATTGGTGAGAATACTGCTCCGGTACTTGCTTCAGGTACTCACTGTGGTAAGAAGGTGGACGTTCCCTTAGTGGCGACAGCTTCCCCTCTACCTCCGACCATGACAGGTTCTCCGGCCAGCAGAACCGTCACTTCTGGTTGGACTGCAAGCCGGAATCCCAACCCTACGCTGCTCTCTTGCTTCTGGATAGGCCCTCAGATAGCCCGGCAGACAGATGCCCCCGGGATAGGCCCAATCTCTGACCTAGCAGCCCGGGGCAATACAACACACGTCCACCCAGACAGCGGTCCAGGTGGTACAGAACACTGATCACCTGACCTCACCTGAATATATAGGCGCTTCCAGTAGGCCAAGGGATTCAAGAAACCACTGCCCATTGGCTGAGATACCCCATATACCCATAACCCTCACCTTCTGATCACCTGACCTCACCGGAATATATAGGCGCTCCCAGTAGGCCAAGGGATTCAAGAAACCCCCTGCCCATTGGCTGAGATACCCCATATACCCATAACCCTCACCTTCTGTTCACCTGACCTCACCGGAATATATAGGCGCTTCCAGCAGGCCAAGGGATTCAAGAAAACCCCTGCCCATTGGCTGAGATACCCCATATACCGATAACCTCACCTTGTGTTTCCCTTCTCATATCTAGTACCACCAAGTTCCCGGCCACCTAGTGGTAGAAGAGAAAAGTACAACAAGGCCAAATTTAGGGAGAAATCAATAGATGTCTAATGCCGCGTACACACGGTCGGATTTTCCGACGGAAAATGTGTGATAGGACCTTGTTGTCGGAAATTCCGACCGTGTGTAGGCTCCATCACACATTTTCCATCGGATTTTCCGACACACAAAGTTGGAGAGCAGGATATAAAATTTTCCGATAACAGAATCCGTTGTCGGAAATTCCGATCGTGTGTACACAAATCCGACGCACAAAGTGCCACGCATGCTCAGAATAAATAAAGAGATGAAAGCTATTGGCCACAGCCCCGTTTATAGTCCCGACGTACGTGTTTTACGTCACCGCGTTCAGAACGATCGGATTTTCCGACAACTTTGTGTGACCGTGTGTATGCAAGACAAGTTTGAGCCAACATCCGTCGGAAAAAATCCACGGACTTTGTTGTCGGAATGTCCGAACAAAGTCCGATCGTGTGTACGGGGCAATATTCTCAACCAGGATAATAATTCCTGGCAAGTAAATTTTGTGAGGAGCTCCCTGACTAAACTCCAGGGTGCTCCATCAGTCTGCTTTATTTAGGTTAGGCTAAATATAATTTCTATGAGTGGAGTGGGTTCTTTAAGATTTGGTTTGTAAGTGAAGTAAGTCTAATGTTATGGTCATGGTTCTGTATCCCTGAATTACAATCCAATACAATTACCATGATATGGGGATATAAAGGGACCATTAATCAATCATGTAAAGGCCAAAAAAAAAAAAAGAAAAAAAAAACATTTCAAAATCTAAACTTTTCTCTCTGTTCACATATTTAGGAATATTATTCTTCACAGGATTGCATTCTGTTATATTTTGTTCTTTTTATTTCCTTACATATACATTATATATCTCATGGATGTAATAGTTTCATGTGTTCAGCTGTCAATTGTTATTTCGGTTACTTTTTTGGCTTTTTATTAACTATCTTATTGTATCTCTGGACAGGAAGCAGCAGTATTTTAAAGGTCCGAGTTTTACCACCATCTCTGCCGGGGGATTGAACGCAGCTCTTCCACATTACAGGTACGAGGCTCAGGTGCTGTGATTTGTTGATTTTTGCCCTTAGAACTTAGTCTTCAAGGGACAGTTTTCTGTCCTTTAGACTTTTGAGGGGCCGGACTGTGGCCATTGGGCATAGCAAAGGTCCCCAATATCAGTGAAAGAAAAAACAACGTTGGTGTCATTGGGAGGAATTGTGCCCTATCATTGTGTCATTGGAAAGAATTGTGCCCTATCATTGGTGTCATTGGAAAGAATTGTGCCCTATCATTGGTGTCATTGGGAGGAATTGTGCCCTATCATTGTGTCATTGGAAAGAATTGTGCCCTATCATTGGTGTCATTGGGAGGAATTGTGCCCTATCATTGGTGTCATTGGAAAGAATTGTGCCCTATCATTGGTGTCATTGGAAAGAATTGTGCCCTATCATTGGTGTCATTGGAAAGAATTGTGCCCTATCATTGGTGTCATTGGGAAGAATTGTGCCCTATCGTCGGTGTCGTTGGGAGGAATTTTGCCCCATCATTGTGTCAGTGGGACGAATTGTGCCCTATCCTTGGTGTCATTGGGAGGAATTGTGCCCTATTGTTGGTGTTGTTGGGAGGAATTGTGCCCTATCATTGTGTGAGTCGGAGGAATTGGGCCCCTATCATTGTGTCAGTCGGAGGAATTGGGCCCCTATCATTGGTGTCGTTGGGAAGTATTGTGCCCTATCATTGGTGTCATTGGAAAGAATTGTGCCCTATCATTGGTGTCATTGGAAAGAATTGTGCCCTATCATTGGTGTCATTGGGAGGAATTGTGCCCTATCATTGGTGTCGTTGGGAGGAATTTTGCCCTATCATTGGTGTCATTGGAAAGAATTGTGCCCTATCATTGGTGTCATTGGAAAGAATTGTGCCCTATCATTGGTGTCATTGGGAGGAATTGTGCCCTATCGTCGGTGTCGTTGGGAGGAATTTTGCCCCATCATTGTGTCAGTGGGACGAATTGTGCCCTATCCTTGGTGTCATTGGGAGGAATAGTGCCCCATTGTTGGTGTTGTTGGGAGGAATTGTGCCCTATCATTGGTGTTGTTGGGAGGAATTGTGCCCTATTGTTGGTGTTGTTGGGAGGAATTGTGCCCTATTGTTGGTGTTGTTGGGAGGAATTGTGCCCTATTGTTGGTGTTGTTGGGAGGAATTGTGCCCTATTGTTGGTGTTGTTGGGAGGAATTGTGCCCTATTGTTGGTGTTGTTGGGAGGAATTGTGCCCTATCATTGTGTGAGTCGGAGGAATTGGGCCCCTATCATTGGTGTCGTTGGGAAGTATTGTGCCCTATCCTTGGTGTCATTCGGAAGAATTGTGCCCTATCGTCTGTGTCGTTGGGACGAATTGTGCCCTATCATTGGTGTCATTGGGAGGAATTGTGCCCTATTGTTGGTGTTGTTGGGAGGAATTGTGCCCTATTGTTGTGTCAGTGGGAAGAATTGTGCCCTATCATTGGTGTCGTTGGGAAGTATTGTGCCCTATCGTCTGTGTCGTTGGGACGAATTGTGCCCTATCCTTGGTGTCATTGGGAGGAATTGTGCCCTATTGTTGGTGTCATTGGGAGGAATTGTGCCCTATCCTTGGTGTCATTGGGAGGAATTGTGCCCTATTGTTGGTGTCATTGGGAGGAATTGTGCCCTATTGTTGTGTCAGTGGGAAGAATTGTGCCCTATCATTGGTGTCGTTGGGAAGTATTGTGCCCTATCGTCTGTGTCGTTGGGACGAATTGTGCCCTATCCTTGGTGTCATTGGGAGGAATTGTGCCCTATTGTTGGTGTCATTGGGAGGAATTGTGCCCTATCCTTGGTGTCATTGGGAGGAATTGTGCCCTATTGTTGGTGTCATTGGGAGGAATTGTGCCCTATTGTTGGTGTTTTTGGGAGGAATTGTGCCCTATTGTTGTGTCAGTCGGAGGAATTGTGCCCTATCGTTGGTGTTGTTGGGAGGAATTGTGCCCTATCATTGTGTCAGTCGGAGGAATTGGGCCCCTATCATTGGTGTCGTTGGGAAGTATTGTGCCCTATCCTTGGTGTCATTGGGAAGAATTGTGCCCTATCGTCGGTGTCGTTGGGAGGAATTTTGCCCCATCATTGTGTCAGTGGGACGAATTGTGCCCTATCCTTGGTGTCATTGGGAAGAATTGTGCCCCAATATTGGTGTCATTGGGAAGAATTGTGCCCCAATATTGGTGTCATTGGGAAGAATTGTGCCCCAATATTGGTGTCATTGGGAAGAATTGTGCCCTAACGTTGGTGTCGTTGGGAGGAATTGCGCCCCTTCATTGGGTTCAGTGGGGGGGGGGGGGTTATGCCCCATGTTGGTATCAGTGGATGAAATAGTGCTCCAAGGGCCAGATAAAATCAAGCAAAGGGCCCCCAGGCCACAGTTTGGAGACCACTGCCTTAGAGTAAGGCAGCTTTATATTAATAAGAATTCTCTACTTTTTAATGCGCCCTTTACCCTCAACCATTTTTCGGTTATAGGTGGATCCTGGAGGGCTGAATCATCACCTATACCTCTTGGGGGTTGTAAGGAGGAGATGTCCCCGCCATAAGTCCAGCATCTGTTCCCCCATATCAGAGTTCTGGGTGCTACTGTGAGAAGCCCTGCCCCCCTCTGTTTTTTCTGCATAATATAAGCAGGGCTGTATATATATATATATATATATATATATATATATATATATATATATATATACAAACTCCACCTGTTGCAGTCTGCTTTATATTTGCAGCTTCTTTGTAGCTGTACATATTAGCACACAAGTGTAGTTTGATCTTTTATGAACTGTAGTGAGTCTTCTGACTTCTCTGACTATTTCCCACAAGCACAGAGCCCAGTTTTACCACACGTGTTCGGCAGTGACCAGAAGAGGGACGCATAATAAAGAAAAATGTGAAATGTGTAAATTTGAAGGTTTGCTTTCACCTTCCTTAACCTGCTGCCCTAGGCCCTGGCCCACAAGTGCTTTCATGTCATATACAGCCTGGAATATAGTATATAGGGACGATCCGACAGTTCAAACGTTTTCCTATTGGGCATTTGGTCCCCCTGTTCGTCCAAAGCTGAGCATTATATATTGAGGTGGTATATCTACTGCTTTTATACAGTCAGGTCCATAAATATTGGTACGTCGACACAATTCTAATCTTTTTGGCTCCATAAACCACCACAATGGATTTGAAACAAACAAGATGTGCTTTAACTGCAGACTTTCAGCTTTAATTTGAGGATATTTACATCCAAATCAGGTGAACGGTGTAGGAATTACAGCAGTTTGTATATGTGCCTCACAATTTTTAAGGGACCAAAAGTAATGGGACAATTGGCTGCTCAGCTGTTCCATGGCCAGGTGTGTGTTATTC
>NC_133332.1:6584777-6649777 GCF_042186555.1 Aquarana catesbeiana
GAATGTACAAAACCTCTATATTGTTCCCTTGGGAGTTTAAAGGCAATATACACAACTCTTAGAAGGCAGTCATGCCAATGTTTATAGTGATGTATAATAAAAACAATTGTAAAACTAAATTTCAGCTGGCGTTTTTATGTAAAGTGCAAAATCCATTAAAGGTTTCCCCAGTTGTCCATGGTTGGATACTGTTTTTCTGTAGTGCTAAACCACGACAGACCCAACACGTTTTGGAAACCTCCTTCCTCAGGGGTAAACAGGGTATACCATATATTGCATGTTGTACAAAAAAAAAAAAAAAAACAGCCATGTATTAAAAACAAATTGGAGTTCAAGTTGCCATACTTCTACCCCTCGACTATGGACCAAGCCTGTCATGCATCCATGGAGGCCACCTAAACGTGGCCTCCATGCAGACTCTTTAATAGGTTTTCTTCTAAGATTGTCCTGTACTTGGCTCCATCCATCTTCCCATCAACTCCGACCAGCTTCCCTGTCCCTGCTGAAGAAAAGCATCCCCACCACATGATGATGCCACCACCTTGTTTTTCACGGTGGGGATGTTGTGTTCAGGGTGATGTGCAATGTTGGTTTCCCCCACACATAGCGTTTTGCTTTGTGGGCATCAAAGTTGTCTCCAGTTGTTGTGACTGCCTGCAGAGACGGCAGCAGCTCTGTGCTCAGGGAGCTGTGAGAATGGAGCGATCAGTGGTATTTTGATCGCTTGGTTCTCAGTGCAGAGGGGGGATGGGAGAGACTATGCTGCATCCACCTAGGTAAGTATGAACAAAAAAAAAAAACCCATACATCAATAGATTGAGCTCTCCACACTTCATCTGGTTTTGGAGGAAGGTGTCCCTCAAAGCTCATAGGGGTGTGATGGTTGGGTGTAAGGAAGAGCTCCATGGCAACCTGCGAGATCCCATGTAACTGCTGTGAGAACCCCTGGGGTTGCCCGCCCGCCAAAACCATCCATAGAGAGTGAAGAAGGTGGCTCTGTGATGGTCATTTTTTGTTTTTGTTTTATCTCTTGCAGATAAACGAACTTCCTTATCCGTTCAACAACCGAAACCATTTTGAGAGCAGCATTCGCTGTCCAGTGGGGAAAACGTGGAACACGGAGAAGGCTGTTTATAAAATGACCAGCCCAAAGGTGATCACCAAGAAGGGACACATCATCGAGCCGATCACAGAAGACGTCTTCCAGAAGCACACCAAGACCAAAAAAGCAGACCTGGAAATGAACAAACCCAACCAGAAACCAGAACCAAAAGGTTCCAGGAAGAAGAAATCTCGGCCCCCGGTTAGACTGAGAAATGTCTGAAGTCCAAAGCTATACTCCACTTCCATCATCATTGCGAGGAGAAGGCCACGGATGGTGCTGTGCCAGAACTGAATGCAAAGTCACCGACACTGCCAGGGAGCGCTGGCGTCTCTACAGACTGAGAAATATCTCCAAGACTGTCTTTGGCCAACGGGGGTTTTCTTGAACTTGATGGACTGGCAGTCCCGTTGTCCTAAACAGTCTATCAGGCTCTTGCGTTGGTGTTTTATCCTTAAAGTCTGACACCCATTACAGATTTAGAACTGGGATGAGTATTTACAACTGAACCCCAGGCAGATATAAAATACACAAATTGGTGCACCTTTTGTATTACTTCCTTTTTAAATGTGTTTTTATACATATATGCAGTGTAAGTACCTGAATTTGAATTGACAATGCTCTTGTGAAGTCCCTGTATGGCAGAGCTCAGTCTGGGGAGGGAGAAGCAGCAAAAGGAGCCATTCAACTGTGCTGCAGTCCCAGGAGTGTGCTAATAGGGGAGTGCAGAGAGAGATAAGCTCATCAGTCTGCTGCTTCTCCGTTTTGCTGTCCAGTCACAGGCTGGGGGAGGGACATGTCACCAAGAGCAACTAGTATCTCCTGTGCATGAGTGTGAGAAAGCCCTGTAAGGTATAGAATGGCCCTTTGTGTCACAGAGGTAATCGCTTCAAGCCTTGCTGCCTCTTAGGGCTGGGGTTGTCCCGAAGCCTCTTAGGGCTGGGGTTGTCCCAAAGCCTCTTAGGGCTGGGGTTGTCCCGATGCCTCTTAGGGCTGGGGTTGTCCTTGAAGCCTCTTAGAACTGGGGTTGTCCCGATGCCTCTTAGAACTGGGGTTGTCCTTGAAGCCTCTTAGAACTGGGGTTGTCCTTAAAGCCTCTTGGGACTGGGGTTGTCCTTGAAGCCTCTTGGGGTTGGGGTTGTCCTTGAAGCCTCTTGGGGTTGGGGTTGTCCTTGAAGCCTCCTAGGGCTGGGGTTGTCCTTGAAGCCTCCTAGGGCTGGGGTTGTCCTTGAAGCCTCCTAGGGCTGGGGTTGTCCTTGAAGCCTCCTAGGGCTGGGTTGTCCTTGAAGCCTCCTAGGCCTGGGGTTGTCCTTGAAGCCTCCTAGGCCTGGGGTTGTTCCTGAGTTCTCTATAAATAAAAAAAACAAGAGGGCACACCCGCCTAATGTATTATCCCACAGCATTTATTAAAAATCATAATAAATAATAATCACAAACCCATGGCGCATTTCGAAGGCATCAGTACCTTCAGGGCTCTGAAGAAGGTGATGCCTTCGAAACATGGTAACCAGATGGGATCCTGGTGAGGTCCCCCCATACTTATGAAACTGCTGAGTCCAGGACTATTGGGCTACGGATTGAAAAGCTTTTTATTCATACGTTTGAGTATTAATTATGGTTTATTAACCCCTTCCCGTCCGTGCTATAACCAAATGACGACTACAGCGTGGGCTTACTTTGCGGGGAGGGTGTCTATTGACGTCCAACCTTAATTGCAGGCGGCGCGCTCTTTGATCACTCCTTCGGACTCGGCTGATCACAGATCGGGGTAAAGGGCCAATGACAGCGATCCTTTTACCACATGATCAGCTGTATCCAATGCCAGCTGATCATGGATGTCAACACAACCCGGTGTTCTGCCGAGAAAGTTCCTCTCGGCGGATAAGGACCCCGGCGGAAATAGCCGAAGCGAAATAGAGAAGAAATCAGCTGTACACGGCGCCTGTAAGAGGGCCCCTCGCGGGCTTGCTTCGCTCGCCACGCTTCGGGCACGGCCTCGCTGCGCTCTGCACTTTTTTATTCTCCCTCTAGGTCCACTTGGATGGTGGGGCTTGAACCTGGAGCTAGGGCGCAGGCGCCGTGTACAGCTGATTGAAGTTTTTCAGCTTTGGCTATTTTCAGTGGCTCCTAGTCAGTCGTACTGCGCAAGCGCAGCGCTTGCTCAGTACAGGGGGGGGTCCTTATCCGCCGAGGGAACTTTCTCTGCAAGACACCGGCTTTTCTTTCCTCTTGCTGACAGCCTGAGAAAAGAAGAAAGCCGATAACCAGCCAGTTTTAAAGGGACATCGACACTGATTTAGTGCCTACCAGTGCTGCCAATCGGTGCTGCCCATCCGTACTGTCTACCAGTGCCCATCAGTATCACTTCAGTGCCCATCAGTGCCGCCTGCTAGAGCTCATCAGTGCAGCCTCATTAGCACACAGCAGTGAAGGAGAAACATTACCTGCTTGCAAAATTTTATAACGAACTAATGAAAAGTTTTTTTGTTTTTTTAAATTTTCTTTTTTTTTTTTTCAATTAGCAAAAAAATAAAACTCCCAGTGGTGAGTAAATACCACCAAAAGAAAGCTTTACTTGTGTGGGAAAAAAAATGATAAAAATTTCATGAGTACATTGTTACATGACCGCGCAATTGTCACTCAGTGTGACAGCGCTGGAAATGGGCCTGGGGGGGGGGGGCCCGGTAGGCAAGTGGTAATAAATGCTGTGGTATAATGCGCTAGGCTCGTGCACCCTCTTTTTTTTTTTTTTTTTTCTTTGTTTATTTTGTTTGTTTTTTGTTTGTTTTTGTTTGTTTTTATGGGGAGGGACCAGACCTGTACATTTCACTGAGCTGCAGCAGAACAAAGTCAGGTCTCTCGTTCTGCCGGACCAGGCTGTGCTGTATGGCAGAGCTGTGTAAATCTCAGGGCTGGTTGATTGACAATAAAGCAAATCTCTCCCATCTCCATCGATGGAATTTGCGAGGTTGTTCACCGATTGTGTTTGCAGATGCTCACCTGCTTATGTCCTCCAGGTACAGAAGTTCTATATAAGATGACGCCGGCGGGGATCTCACGTCGTAGATGTCACATGACGTCCTCCAGGATCGCACCCCGCGTGCGGCCAGGGGGGATCCGTCATTGGCTGCATCCACAGGACACAGCCAATCACTGCACCGCCCCCCCTCTGCTGGTACCATGTGACCGCTGTAACCAATCACAGCAGGTCAGATGACAGTTGTAAACAATGGATGGCTTCCCTTTAAGCCATCCGTTGTGCAAAATTGTATTGCTAGTGATCACATGGTATAGACTGGGCCAATCATAACAAAACATCTAAATGAATCTTGTTCATTCACTAAAATGCTTCCTCATAGAAATTAAATTTTATTCTATATGCAAACAATGAGTAAAAAAAAAAAAAAACAAACCCTGATTACTTCCCCAGAGTAGTACAATGTTAGTATGGTAACATATTGCTCTGGTCAAAGTGTTAAAAAAAAAAAATATAGGAACTTTTCTTTTTTTTTTTTTTTTTTTTCTTTATTTTCCAAAAGCTTATGACAAAAAATGACAACTTAAAAAAAAAACTGAGAAGTAGTGACTCGTGTGATTGGGCCTGGAGTTGCCATCATTCCTTATATAGTAAAGAAATAT
Organism: Aquarana catesbeiana; assembly: GCF_042186555.1. Classification (NCBI taxonomy): domain Eukaryota; kingdom Metazoa; phylum Chordata; class Amphibia; order Anura; family Ranidae; genus Aquarana; species Aquarana catesbeiana. The sequence continues at coordinate 6,589,519 of NC_133332.1, forward strand.
AGAGAACACTTTTTTTTTTTTTTTTTTACTTTTTCGCATTTTTGTTGCCTTCAAAATACCAAATTAGAGGTTCTCTACATTCCTTTACTTCAAAAAAACTCTCCACGCCTCTTATGAAATACCTTCAATGAGACTGGCCGTCAGTACATCAGGAATGATGAATTGTCAGATATCGATTGATAGATATTCCACAAGCTATGGGAGATGTATATCTTTTCTACAGACTAAATAAGACACTGATTTGGGTTATTTTCACCCAAGAAATGTAGCAAAATACAACTTGGCCTAAATTTATGAAGAAAGATTATTTGCAAAATTTTTTAACTGAAACAAAGAAAACTTGTGTTTTTTTTTTTTTTGTGGTTTTTGTTTTTAATTTTTTTTCAAAATTGTTGGTATTTTTTTTTAGTTTAGCAAAAAATAAAAAAACGCAGCAGTGATTAAAGCAGAGGCCCACCCAAAAGTGGAACTTCTGCTTTAAGTACTCCTCGCCCCCTGACATGCCACAGTTGGCATGTAATTATTTTTTGGGGGAGAGGGTACCTTGTTTTAAGTGCGACTTTCTGTCCCACATCCTGCTTCCACCTTCTGGCCGCCTAGGGGACTCCTGCTCCTCACCTTAGGCGACTCCTCCTCACCCTAGGCGACTGCTGCGACTCCTCCTCCTCACCCTAGGCGACTGCTGCGACTCCTCCTCCTCCTCACCCTAGGCGACTGCTGCGACTCCTCCTCCTCACCCTAGGCGACTGCTGCGGCGACTCCTCCTCCTCACCCTAGGCGACTGCTGCGACTCCTCCTCCTCCTCACCCTAGGCGACTGCTGCGACTCCTCCTCCTCCTCACCCTAGGCGACTGCTGCGACTCCTCCTCCTCCTCACCCTAGGCGACTGCTGCGACTCCTCCTCCTCCTCACCCTAGGCGACTGCTGCGACTCCTCCTCCTCCTCACCCTAGGCGACTGCTGCGACTCCTCCTCCTCCTCACCCTAGGCGACTGCTGCGACTCCTCCTCCTCACCCTAGGCGACTGCGACTCCTCCTCCTCACCCTAGGCGACTGCTCCTCCTCCTCACCCTCACCCTAGGCGACTGCTCCTCCTCCTCACCCTCACCCTAGGCGACTGCTCCTCTTCCTCCCCCTCACCCTAGGCGACTGCTCCTCTTCCTCCCCCTCACCCTAGGCGACTGCTCCTCCTCCTCCTCCCCCTCACCCTAGGCGACTGCTCCTCCTCCTCCTCCTCCTCACCCTAGGCGACTGCTGCTGCTCCTCCTCTTCCTCCTCCTCACCCTAGGCGACTGCTGCTCCTCCTCCTCCTCCTCCTCCTCCTCACCCTAGGCGACTGCACCTCCTCCTCCTCCTCACCCTAGGCGACTGCTCCTCCTCCTCCTCCTCACCCTAGGCGACTGCTGCTCCTCCTCCTCTTCCTCCTCCTCACCCTAGGCGACTGCTGCTCCTCCTCCTCACCCTAGGCGACTGCTGCTCCTCCTCCTCACCCTAGGCGACTGCTGCTCCTCCTCACCCTAGGCGACTGCTCCTCCTCCTCACCCTAGGCGACTGCTCCTCCTCCTCCTCACCCTAGGCGACTGCTCCTCCTCCTCCTCACCCTAGGCGACTGCTCCTCCTCCTCCTCACCCTAGGCGACTGCTCCTCCTCCTCCTCCTCACCCTAGGCGACTGCTCCTCCTCCTCCTCACCCTAGGCGACTGCTCCTCCTCCTCCTCACCCTAGGCGACTGCTCCTCCTCCTCCTCACCCTAGGCGACTGCTCCTCCTCCTCACCCTAGGCGACTGCTCCTCCTCCTCCTCACCCTAGGCGACTGCTCCTCCTCCTCCTCACCCTAGGCGACTGCTCCTCCTCCTCCTCACCCTAGGCGACTGCTCCTCCTCCTCCTCACCCTAGGCGACTGCTCCTCCTCCTCCCCCTCACCCTAGGCGACTGCTCCTCCTCCTCCCCCTAGGCGACTGCTCCTCCTCCTCCCCCTAGGCGACTGCTCCTCCTCCTCCTCACCCTAGGCGACTGCTCCTCCTCCTCCTCACCCTAGGCGACTGCTCCTCCTCCTCCTCACCCTAGGCGACTGCTCCTCCTCCTCCTCACCCTAGGCGACTGCTCCTCCTCCTCCTCACCCTAGGCGACTGCTCCTCCTCCTCCTCACCCTAGGCGACTGCTCCTCCTCCTCACCCTAGGCGACTGCTCCTCCTCCTCCCCCTCACCCTAGGCGACTGCTCCTCCTCCTCCCCCCTCACCCTAGGCGACTGCTCCTCCTCCTCCCCCTAGGCGACTGCTCCTCCTCCTCCTCACCCTAGGCGACTGCTCCTCCTCCTCCTCACCCTAGGCGACTGCTCCTCCTCCTCCTCACCCTAGGCGACTGCTCCTCCTCCTCCCCTCACCCTAGGCGACTGCTCCTCCTCCTCCCCCTAGGCGACTGCTCCTCCTCCTCCTCACCCTAGGCGACTGCTCCTCCTCCTCCTCACCCTAGGCGACTGCTCCTCCTCCTCACCCTAGGCGACTGCTCCTCCTCCTCCTCACCCTAGGCGACTGCTCCTCCTCCTCCCCCTCACCCTAGGCGACTGCTCCTCCTCCTCCCCCTAGGCGACTGCTCCTCCTCCTCCTCCCCCTAGGCGACTGCTCCTCCTCCTCCTCCCCCTAGGCGACTGCTCCTCCTCCTCCTCACCCTAGGCGACTGCTCCTCCTCCTCCTCACCCTAGGCGACTGCTCCTCCTCCTCCTCACCCTAGGCGACTGCTCCTCCTCCTCCTCCTCACCTAGGCGACTGCGCCTCCTCCTCCTCACCCTAGGCGACTGCGCCTCCTCCTCCTCACCCTAGGCGACTGCTCCTCTTCCTCCCCCTCACCCTAGGCGACTGCTCCTCTTCCTCCCCCTCACCCTAGGCGACTGCTCCTCTTCCTCCCCCTCACCCTAGGCGACTGCTCCTCTTCCTCCCCCTCACCCTAGGCGACTGCTCCTCTTCCTCCCCCTCACCCTAGGCGACTGCTCCTCTTCCTCCCCCTCACCCTAGGCGACTGCTCCTCTTCCTCCCCCTCACCCTAGGCGACTGCTCCTCTTCCTCCCCCTCACCCTAGGCGACTGCTCCTCTTCCTCCCCCTCACCCTAGGCGACTGCTCCTTTTCCTCTCCCTCACCCTAGGCGACTGCTGCTCCTCTTCCTCCCCCTCACCCTAGGCGACTGCTGCTCCTCTTCCTCCCCCTCACCCTAGGCGACTGCTGCTCCTCTTCCTCCCCCTCACCCTAGGCGACTGCTCCTCCTCCTCACCCTAGGCGACTGCTCCTCCTCCTCCTCACCCTAGGCGACTGCTCCTCCTCCTCCCCCTCACCCTAGGCGACTGCTCCTCCTCCTCCCCCTAGGCGACTGCTCCTCCTCCTCCTCCCCCTAGGCGACTGCTCCTCCTCCTCCTCCCCCTAGGCGACTGCTCCTCCTCCTCCTCACCCTAGGCGACTGCTCCTCCTCCTCCTCACCCTAGGCGACTGCTCCTCCTCCTCCTCACCCTAGGCGACTGCTCCTCCTCCTCCTCCTCACCCTAGGCGACTGCGCCTCCTCCTCCTCACCCTAGGCGACTGCGCCTCCTCCTCCTCACCCTAGGCGACTGCTCCTCTTCCTCCCCCTCACCCTAGGCGACTGCTCCTCTTCCTCCCCCTCACCCTAGGCGACTGCTCCTCTTCCTCCCCCTCACCCTAGGCGACTGCTCCTCTTCCTCCCCCTCACCCTAGGCGACTGCTCCTCTTCCTCCCCCTCACCCTAGGCGACTGCTCCTCTTCCTCCCCCTCACCCTAGGCGACTGCTCCTCTTCCTCCCCCTCACCCTAGGCGACTGCTCCTCTTCCTCCCCCTCACCCTAGGCGACTGCTCCTCTTCCTCCCCCTCACCCTAGGCGACTGCTCCTTTTCCTCTCCCTCACCCTAGGCGACTGCTGCTCCTCTTCCTCCCCCTCACCCTAGGCGACTGCTGCTCCTCTTCCTCCCCCTCACCCTAGGCGACTGCTGCTCCTCTTCCTCCCCCTCACCCTAGGCGACTGCTGCTCCTCTTCCTCCCCCTCACCCTAGGCGACTGCTGCTCCTCTTCCTCCCCCTCACCCTAGGCGACTGCTGCTCCTCTTCCTCCCCCTCACCCTAGGCGACTGCTGCTCCTCTTCCTCCCCCTCACCCTAGGCGACTGCTGCTCCTCCTCCTCCTCCTCACCCTAGGCGACTGCTGCTCCTCCTCCTCTTCCTCCTCCTCACCCTAGGCGACTGCTCCTCCTCCTCCCCCTCACCCTAGGCGACTGCTCCTCCTCCTCCCCCTCACCCTAGGCGACTGCTCCTCCTCCTCCCCCTCACCCTAGGCGACTGCTCCTCCTCCTCCCCCTCACCCTAGGCGACTGCTCCTCTTCCTCCCCCTCACCCTAGGCGACTGCTCCTCTTCCTCCCCCTCACCCTAGGCGACTGCTCCTCTTCCTCCCCCTCACCCTAGGCGACTGCTCCTCTTCCTCCCCCTCACCCTAGGCGACTGCTCCTCTTCCTCCCCCTCACCCTAGGCGACTGCTCCTCTTCCTCCCCCTCACCCTAGGCGACTGCTCCTCTTCCTCCCCCTCACCCTAGGCGACTGCTGCTCCTCTTCCTCCCCCTCACCCTAGGCGACTGCTGCTCCTCCTCCTCTTCCTCCCCCTCACCCTAGGCGACTGCTGCTCCTCCTCCTCTTCCTCCCCTCACCCTAGGCGACTGCTGCTCCTCCTCCTCTTCCTCCCCCTCACCCTAGGCGACTGCTGCTCCTCCTCCTCTTCCTCCCCCTCACCCTAGGCGACTGCTGCTCCTCCTCCTCTTCCTCCTCCTCACCCTAGGCGACTGCTGCTCCTCCTCCTCTTCCTCCTCCTCACCCTAGGCGACTGCTCCTCCTCCTCCTCACCCTAGGCGACTGCTCCTCCTCCTCCTCACCCTAGGCGACTGCTCCTCCTCCTCCCCCTCACCCTAGGCGACTGCTCCTCCTCCTCCCCCTCACCCTAGGCGACTGCTCCTCCTCCTCCCCCTCACCCTAGGCGACTGCTCCTCCTCCTCCCCCTCACCCTAGGCGACTGCTCCTCCCCCTCACCCTAGGCGACTGCTCCTCTTCCTCCCCCTCACCCTAGATTGCCTGTCCACTCGGAGAGCGCAACGCATGCCCGGCCGGGGTGCCACAAGCTGTCATGGCCGGGTGATCACAGTTCCAATGACGGTGCCAGGGAGGGGAGGGGAGGGGGAGAACGGAGGCTTCGGCCAGCCGTATCACTGGACCGTGGGACAGGTGAGTGTCTGTTCATTAAGTTGTCGGCTATCCTTTTTGTAGCTGCTGACTTTTAATGAACTGAAAAAAGTCTGCAACTCCGCTTTAACTACCACCAAAACGAAAGCTCTACTTGACAAAATGATAAAATTGTCACATGAGTACAGTGTTACATGACCGCGCAATTGTCATTCAAAGGGGGACAGCGCTGAAAATTGGCCTGGGCAGGAGGAGGGTGTCTATGCCGGTATTGAAGCGATTAAAAGCGAATTTCCTTTGTACCTGGCTTGCAGATTGAGCATTTTAACCACTTGACTGCCAGAAGATTTACCCCCCCCCTTTGATGACCAGGCCATTTCTTGCTATACGGCACTGCGTTACTTTAACAGACATCAATTTAGGCCAATATCTATTCTGCTACATATTTTTATTAAAAATAAGTGTATATTGATAGGTTTGTGCAAAGTTATCGCATCTACAAACTGGTGTATATACTGGAATTTTTATTTATTTTGTATACCAGTAATGGCAGCAATCAGTGACTTATAGCGAGACTGTGATATTGCGGCGGACAATCTGACACTTTTTGGGAACCAGTGACACTAATACAGTGGTCAGTACTAAAAATATGCACTGTCACTGTGCTAATGACACTGGCAGGGAAGGGGTTAAACATCTAGGGGCAATCAAAGGGGTAAATGTGTGCCTAGACAGTGTTTGTGTGTACGCTGTGTGCTGCCTTTACTAAGGGATGTGCTTTGCAGGGAAACAAAATCCATCGCACCCCCTCTGTCAGGATGGAGCTCTGCATTGTTTACTTCCATCCAGCCTCCCTCCTCGAGCCGCGGGTCTGGTGGTCATCCAATGGCTGGCACCTGCTGACCGGCTTCTGCTGTTGACCAGTCGCAGCAGAAGCAGTGCGGCGCCACCTACCTGGAAGTGCAGACTTGTGTACGTATATGTACCGGATTCTGCACAGAAAGGCTGCTCTGTAGTAGTAAATCTGCTATAGGGCGGTTGGCAAGTGGTTAATATTACCACGTTACAGAATGGCTCATGTACAAGTGTCTGAGCCCATTGCAACTATGGTGTCCTTCGCACTCCTACAGATTACCAGTATGTGGGTGGAGCTGGCTGAGCCATCAAGTAGAATGCTAGGGTCATCTATTTCATATACCAGTCTTTGACAAAACTGGGGGGGGCGGCTCACCATGATAAAAGCCGTGACAAAAGGGGGGGGGGGGGCGGCGGCTCACCATGATAAAAGCCATGACAAAACGGGGGCGGCTCACCATGATAAAAGCAGTGACAAAACAGAAAGGCGGCTCACCATGATAAAAGACGTGACAATACAGGGGGGGGCAGCTCCCCATGATAAAAGCCGTGACAAAACAGGGGGGCGGCTCCCCATGATAAAAGCCGTGACAAAACAGGGGGGTGGCTCACCATGATAAAAGCCGTGACAAAACTGGGGGGCGGCTCACCATGATAAAAGATGTGACAAAATGGGGGGGGGGGCTCAACATGATAAAAGCCATGACAAAATGGGGGCGGCTCACCATGATAAAAGCAGTGACAAAACAGAAGGGCGGCTCACCATGATAAAAGACGTGACAATACAGGGGGGGTGGCTCACCGTGATAAAAGCCGTGACAATACAGGGGGGGCGGCTCACCATGATAAAAGCCATGACAAAACGGGGGCGGCTCACCATGATAAAAGCAGTGACAAAACAGAAAGGCGGCTCACCATGATAAAAGACGTGACAATACAGGGGGGGGGGGGCGCGGCTCCCCATGATAAAAGCCGTGACAAAACGGGGGCGGCTCCCCATGATAAAAGCCGTGACAAAACGGGGGTGGCTCACCATGATAAAAGCTGTGACAAAACAGGGGGGTGGCTCACCATGATAAAAGCTGTGACAAAACTGGGGGGCGGCTCACCATGATAAAAGATGTGACAAAATGGGGGGGGGGGGGGGGCGGCTCAACATGATAAAAGCCATGACAAAATGGGGGCGGCTCACCATGATAAAAGCAGTGACAAAACAGAAGGGCGGCTCACCATGATAAAAGACGAGACAATACGGGGGGGTGGCTCACCGTGATAAAAGCTGTGACAATACAGGGGGGGGGGGCTCACCATGATAAAAGCCGTAACAAAACAGGGTGGCGGCTCACCATGATAAAAGCCGTGACAAAACAGAAGGGCGGCTCACCATGATAAAAGATGTCACAAAACGGGGGGGCTCAACATGATAAAAGTCATGACAAAATGGGGGCGGTGCACCATGATAAAAACTGAGGTGTATGTTTTTGTTTTTTTGAAAGCTCTGAGGCATAACTACACCACCATAGGGCTACACCTTCTATCACGATTAGCTCCCACATGGAACTCATTCATAGGAATATGATGAATAAGCGCCATGTAGAAGTGAAATGTGTTAGAGCTGAAGCATAACTACACTGCTATAGGGCTATACAACTCTAATGCATTTCACTTCTACATGGCATTTATTCATCATATCCCTATGAATAAGTTCCATGTGGGAGCGAATCGTGTTAGAAGGTAGCCCTATGGTGGCGTAGTTATGCTTCAGATCTTTCAAAAAAAAAAAAGTACATCTTCGTTTTTATCATGGGGAGCGGCTCACCTGTTTTATTAAACTCGTTTTAGGGGCTTGCTTATCCCCCCTTCATCAGGGCTTTGTAGGCAATGATTGAAGAGAATATTGCACAGGTAATTGTGGGAAATGAGGATTAAATAATCGCACAGTACGGGTTGCCTGCCAACCAGGATCCATGGAATACACAGACGATGCAATAGAATAGGGTAACTGAGGGGGTCGCCGTAGCCTACAGTCATAGCCAAAAAATATTGTCACCCCGGCATTTCTGTCAGATAATGCACCACTTCCCCCAAAAAATTGTTACAACTACAAATGTTTCGGCATTCTCCTGTTTTATTTCTTTTGTTTGTATCGGTATGACACAGAAAAGTGGAGAGAAAAAAAAGCCAAATCTCACACATTCCACGCAAAACTCCAAAAGGGGACTGGATGAAATTATTGGCACCCTCAATTTATTGTTGGTAGTGCACCCTTTGGGAAAAAAAAAAAAATGAAATCAATGGCTTCCTGTAACCATCAATGAGCTTCTTCCACCTCTCCACTGGAATTTTGGACCACTCTTCTTTTGCCAACTGCTCCAGGTCTTTCACATTGGAAGGGTTCCTTTTCCCAACTGCTGTTCTGAGATTTCTCCACAGGTCCTCCTATGGAAATTAAGTCTGGACCCATTGCTGGCCAGTTCAGTACTCTCCAGCGCGTTCTTACACTGTTTCTGGGTGTTTATTGACGTGTGCTTTGGGTTCCTGTCCTGTTGTAAGACCCATGACCTCATTGTCCTGCTGTAAGACCCGTGACCTCATTGTCTTGCTGTAGGACCCGTGACCTCACTGTCTCGCTGAAGGACCCGTGAACTCACTGTCCTGCTGAAGGACCTGTGACCTTAGTGTCCTGCTGTAGTACCAATGACCTCACTCTCTTGCTGTAGGACCCGTGATCTCACTGTCTTGCTGAAGGACCCATGACCTCAGTGTCCTGCTGTAGGACACATGACCTCAGTGTCCTGCTATAGGACCCATGACCTCATTCTCTTGCTGTAGGACCCATGTCCTCGCTGTCTTGCTGTAGGACCCATGACCTCACTGTCTTGCTGTAGGACCCATGACCTCACTGTCTTGCTGTAGGACCCATGACCTCACTGTCTTGCTGAAGGACCCGTGAACTCACTGTCCTGCTGAAGGACCTGTGACCTTAGTGTCCTGCTGTAGGACCAATGACCTCACTCTCTTGCTGTAGGACCCGTGATCTCACTCTCTTGCTGTAGGACGCGTGATCTCACTGTCTTGCTGTAGGACCCATGACCTCAGTGTCCTGCTGTAGGACCCATGACCTCAGTGTCCTGCTGTAGGACCCATGACCTCAGTGTCCTGCTGTAGGACCCATGACCTCAGTGTCCTGCTGTAGGACCCATGACCTCAGTGTCCTGCTGTAGGACCCATGACCTCATTCTCTTGCTGTAGGACCCATGACCTCATTCTCTTGCTGTAGGACCCATGTCCTCACTGTCTTGCTGTAGGACCCATGTCCTCACTGTCTTGCTGTAGGACCCATGTCCTCACTGTCTTGCTGTAGGACCCATGTCCTCACTGTCTTGCTGTAGGACCCATGACCTCACTGTCCTGCTGTAGGACCCATGACCTCACTGTCCTGCTGTAAGACCCATGACCTCACTGTCCTGCTGTAGGACCCATGACCTCACTGTCCTGCTGTAAGACCCATGACCTCACTGTCCTGCTGTAGGACCCATGACCTCACTGTCCTGCTGTAGGACCCATGACCTCTGACAGAGACCCAACTTTCTGGCATTAGGTTCTACATTGCACCCCAGAATTCTTTGGTCTTCAGATTTCATAATGCCATGCACACGGTCAACACATCCAGTGCCTGAAGCAGCAAAGCACCCCCAAAACATCAGTTAACCTCCACCATGTGTGACTGTAGGGAACTGTATTCTTTTCTTTAAAGGTCTCATTTCTTTTTCTGAAAACAGTAAAATGATGGGCTTTACCAAAAAGCTGTTGATTTGTTTCGTCTGTCCACGGCACATTCTCCTAGAAGAGTTTTAGCTTTTTCAGGTAGGTTTTGGCAAACTCCAATCTGGCTTTTTTATGTTTGTGTCAGCAGTGGGGTCCTCCTGGATCTCCTACCATAGCGTCCCTTTTCATTCAGATGGGGGACGCATAGTGCGAACGGACACCCTGTGTACCCTGTGCCTGAAGGTCAGCTTGAATTTGTCTGTAAGTTGATCAAAGTTTTTGTTTTTATCCACCATTCCAACAATCCTTCGTTGCAATCTTTGATGAATGTTTCTTTTCCGTCCACATCCAGGGAGATTAGCTCCAGTGCCATGTTCTGTAAACGTCTTAACAATGTTGGGCACAGGAACATGAAGATCTCTGGAGATGGACTTGTAACCTTGAGACTGTCCGTGCTTTTCCACAAGTCCTCAGACAATTCTTTGGTGCTCTGTCTCTTCTCCATGCGCCGTGTGTCACATAGAGACACACAACAGAAAGTTTGAGTCAATTCTTCACAATTTTACCTGGTTGTCGGTGTGATTATATATTGCCAGCACCTGTTCATTGATACAGCCGTACAATAGAATCTAGTAAATGGTTACACAAAAAAGTATGGATAATAGAGCAACATTAACCATCATTCGGGAGCAGTGTAAGCAATTCTAGACGTTGAATGTAAAGTACGACATGTTGTCTAGAGCCCTCAGGCACCCCATCTGGGAGCAAACTGTGCCTTGGGGGAAAAGACAACGCGACCAACCGTTAATTTACTGATTCAAAAACATTTGTAAGAGAGAAACAATAGGTTTCTGGTGAAAAAGTTCAAGGAACGACGTAGATGTTAGAGATATTAAGCAGATACATTGTGACAATAAAAGGAGTTTAGAAAGGATTGAGTTAGGCCAAATGGCCAGTAAAGGAAAAACAATACGTAGAGATAAACCGTTGGATGTTGTATCAAAGTACGTTGAAATGCTTTGGGCATATAGCCCACTAAAAGCAAGGGTAGAGGGACCAGGGGGAGATGGGTTTAGATCCTCCATGACATGCCCAAATGGTAGCGGTGGTGGAGACTATTTAGCACCCTTATATAGATGAGTGTCAAAGAACACAAGCTCTGGAAGACTGTAGGGCAGGGTGGGTGGCGTGGGCATGTTTGGGGTGTAAGCCTGGCTAGGAATCCGAGCCAGGAGCAGGGAAGCTACGGTGATATGCAAAGGGTAGGGAGAGAGCGGGGGAGGAGAGGGGTTAGAATATCTCTTACAATTTTGAGAAGGTGCCAATAATTTTGTCCAGTCCATTGTTGGAGTTTTTGCGTGGAATGTGTTAGATTTGGCTTTTTGTTTCTCCACTTTTTTGTCATACCAATACAAACACAAACAATAATAACAAATAATTTTCTGGGCGAAGTGGTGCATTATCTGACTGAAATGCCGGGGGGGGGGGGGCAGTCAATATTTTTGGCCATGACTGTATATCATACATCATCATGTAAAATCTTGGATGGGAACCTTCTTCCCTTAGCCAGAACACTGAAGATGGGTCTTCCAGGATGACAATGACCCAAAACATACTGCCAATTCAACAAAGGAGTGGCTCAAAAAAAGTACATTAAGGTCACGGAGTGGCCTAGCCAGTCTCCAGACCTTAATTGTATATAGAAAATTTATGGAGGGAGCTGAAACTTCTATTTGGTATCAAATAGCCTGTGCTATACATGAAGCATCAGCTTATGCGGCTCTGCTCCCTCCGCAGCTGTGCTTCCTCTTTCACCGGCTCCATTCAGAACACTGATGCTCTGGGATGGCAGGTCGGAAACCCACGATCTGGGCTTGTCGACCCTCCATCCCAGAGCAGGAGGTTGTGGGGCTCATCCATTATTTCAGTTTAGGTAATTTGGTCACCCAAAGAAGCCAAGCTTCACATCAACATCTTGGAGCTTAGAGCAATACAAAAGGCTCTGCACCCCCCTTCTTTAGGGACACCAAATCAGGTTGCAATCAGACAATGCCACAACTGTGGCCTACGTCATTCTCCAGGGGTATCAGGAGTCATGCAGCTTTGAAGGAAACTAGAGCAATAGAAGAAACCTGTGATTCTCATTGCACCAAACTGGCCCAGAATAACCTGGTACAGAGACCTACTTAGACTTTTGGGAGATGACCCCTAGCCTCTTCTAAAGAGGCCAGACTTGCTGTCTCATGGCCCCCTGTTCCATCCTGCTTCTCAGTCACTGTCTTTAATGGCATAGCCCAGGTCTTGAGAGACAGGGGGCTCTTTGATTCTGTTGTTCCTATGTTGCTAAAAAAAACAAAGAAAACAACTTCCAGAAAGATCTCCTAGTACACCTGGAAATCCTACTTTGGGGTGAACACAGATATTACTTTGTGCTCATATTCTGGTCTTGTTGCGATTGGACCAGGACTTGGCCTTAAGTACACTTAAGGGACAGATCTCGAGCTTGTCTATTCTTTTTTTTTACAAATGTCTAATTTCCCTTTTCCTTGTAAAAGCTTTATTCAAATTGTTTCTTGAATCAAACCACTATGTGCTTCCTTTGGATCTCAATATATTTTTCTCTGTCCTGCACAAACCGCTTTTTGAACTCATCAGTGAACTCCCCTTGGATGATCTCTTCTGCAAGGTAGCCTCCCTGGTAACTATCATGTCAGTCGCACAGTTCTCTGAGTAAGCGGCTCTCCCTTGGATGGAGCCATTCTTCATTCTTCACAAAGTAGCCTTGCGCCCAATGCCCTCCTTTATTCCTAAAGTAGTGTGGGCCTTCCACCTCAACAAAGACATATTACCTCCTTCTTTGTGTCCTGCTCCTAAGCACCCAAATGAGTTTGCTCTTCGTTGTCTGGATGTGGTCAGAGCCATTGACATGTACCTAAGAGCTACATCTTCTAGCCGAAAGATGGACTGCCTATTTGTCCTACCTTCATGACCTCGCAAAGGACATCCTGCTTCGAGATCCATCATTGGTAGGTGGGTAAGACAACTTGAGTGCTTAAACCCTAAAGGATAAAGCACCTCCTGTACTAAACTTGCTCATTCCACCAGATTGATAGGAGTTTCCTGAGCATTCTGACCTCAAGACTCTGTATTCCAGCTTTATAAGGTTGCTACCTGGTTTTTTATTCCAAGTTCTACCAGGTAAATGTCCAATCCTCTGTGGATACAGCTTTTGGCTGTAAGGTTCTTGCAGCAGCACTCTGATTTGGGTCAGTTGACCTTTTGTAATTGTTGGGCCTGTTGCCTTGTTATTGCCAACCCTTCATATTCATTACTTGGGGTCTATGAATACCAAGCCTGCAACCTGTATTGTATAATTACAAATTTTGACTTACTTGTAAATGCCATATACTAGAGTACAGTACAGGATACATGCTACCCTGCCCACAGTTCCTGTGTTAATCTGTATTGCTTGCTAAAAAAAGAAAATGTAATAACAAGCAAAATTAATAAACTAGTTAAGCCGAGTGGATTTTCGGTAAGGACAAAGAGGTCCATCACCTTAGGATACTAGCAAAAAAAACCTAAGTACTCATGGAATGGGGGTAGGGTTATAGGCGGATGCTCAGCATTGCCAATGTCCAATTACCTGAAGGTACAGTGCATCCTGAAGGTATTCACAGCGCCTCACTTTTTCCACATTTTGTTATGTTACAGCCTTATTCCAGAATGGATTAGATTTATTATTTTCCTCAAAATGCTACAAACAATACCCCATAATGACAATGTGAGAGAAGTTTGAAATCTTTGCAAATCTATTAAAAATTTAAAAATGACAAAAATCCATGTATAGAAGTATCACAATAATAATAAAATAAGTGAAGCGCTAGACTACATGAGAATTTCCCATGAGGCTATTAAGTGCAATCAACAAAACAAATAAATAAAGTTCAAATAAATTGCATAGTGCTAAATAAAACATATAAATGCATAAAGCGTCCTTCTGTGTGTAAAATGTTGAATAGTGAAAAATGAAAAATAGCGTGTCCACTATATATATATATATTGAAAAAATATTGAAACAAATCAGATTAATATAGATGAAAATAGACTCTTCACACACATCCACCACTGTGTGTATTGACAGATTCTTTGTGCTCCCTCCACCGGTTGTGCCCTCACCTCATACTTTATGAATATGCCTTTGTAAATGGTTAATCCTCCAGAGCTCTCCTCATTGGATTCATCCTTCTTAATGCTGACCATGAGTTTCAATCACATCGATCACCCCTTTGGTATTTATCCTCCTTTATTGCTGCTCATGAACTCCAATCACAACGACCACATGCAAAGCAGTCAGATCTTGCAATAGTGCTTTATCCTTTAAAAAAAAACATTGATTTAAAACTAGACAATTTCAATGCACTCACATTTGAAAATACTGAATAAAGCATGTATATATATTACATGTGCCAATGGTGCTGGGGTGAAAGTTTCACCTTATAACCGGGTCTGCAGCCCCGGCCGTCAGTGCTCCCTCCGTCCATAACACGCTGCTTGTCACTTCCTGGTTCCACGTTCGTCAGCCTCTTAGGTCCCTCAGGTACCTTTTACCAAAGGTAAAAAAAGAACATTATATCAGCATTTTAGGATACATCACAATAAACGGGCGTCGGGGATGACATTTTGGGGATTGGAAATATATAAGGGGTTGAAGGGGTAGCAATAAGATTAGAACACTCAGACAAATGGAATCCTGGTGGGTGTATGAATTAGGATCATTAGCACCCATGGGCTTAAACAAAGAGTTTGGCATTAATGGTTTTGTGGCCAATTTAAAATTTTTAATTATAAATAAGGAGGATAAATACTAAAGGGCTGATCGATGTGATTGAAACTCATGGTCAGCATTAAGGAGGAGAAGTACAAGGAGGAGAGCTCTGGAGGATTAACCATTTACAAAGACATATTTATAAAGTATATGAGGTGAGGGCACAACCAGTGGAGGGCGCACAAGGAATCTCTCAATATACACAGCGGTGGATGTGTGTGAAGATTTTATTTTCTATATTCATCTGATTTGTTTCATAATTTTTTCTATATATTTATATATATATATATATATATATATATATATATATATATATATATATATATATATATATATTGGACGGGCATGCTATTTTTCACTATTGTTCACCATTTTATACACAGAAGGACACTTTATGCATTTATATGTTTTATTAACCACTTAGAAATTTATTTGAACTTTATTTATTTGTTTATTGATTGTACTTAATATCCTCATGGGATATTCTCATGTAGTCTATTGATGCACTTATTTTATTATTATTGTTGCTTCACATATTTTAAGGAAGTGTGGGAAGTGCTTGCAGCTTTTTTGTAATAACCATAGCAGCTTACTAGATTTTATACAGTTCACATAAGTATCACAGCCTTTGCCGTAACACTCAAAATTGAGCTCAGGTGCACCCTGTTTCCACTGATCATCCTTGAGATGTTTTTACAGCTTGATTGGAGTCCACCTGTGGTGAATTCAGTTGATTTGACATGATTTGGAAAGGCACACACCTGTCTGTCTAAGGTCCCACAGCTAACAGTGCATGTCAAAGCGCAAACCAAGGCATGAAGTCCAAGGAATTGTCTGTAGACCTCTGAGACAGGATTGTATGGAGGCACAGATCTGGGGAAGGATACAGAAAACATTGAAGGTCCCAATGAGCACAGTGGCCTCCATCATCTGTAAAGGGAAAAAGTTTGGAACCACCGGGACTCTTCCTGGAGCGGGCCGCCCGGCCAAACTGAGCAATCGGGGGAGAAGGGCCTTAGTCTGGGAGGTGACCAAGAACCCGATGGTCACTCTGACAGAGCTCCAGTGTTTCTCTGCGGAGAGAGGAGAACCGTCCCGAAGAACAACCATCTCTGCAGTACTCCACCAATCAGGCCTGTATGGTAGAGAGACCATACAGAAGCCACTCCTCAGTAAAAGGCACATGACAGTCCACCTGGAGTTTGCCAAAAGGCACCTGAAGTACTCTCAGACCATGAGAAACAAAATTCTTTGGTCTGATGAAACAAAGATGGAACTCATTGGCCTGAATGGCAAGCGTCATGTCTGGAGGAAACCAGGCACCGCTCATAACCTGGCCAATACCATCCCTACACTGAAGCATGGTGGTGGGAGCATCATGCTGTGGGGATGTTTTTTAGTGGTAGGAACTGGGAGACTAGTCAGGATCGAGGGAAAGATGAATGCAGCAATGTACAGCGACATCCTTGATAAAAACCTGCTCCAGAACATCTCTGGACCTCAAGATGGGGCAAAGGTTCATCTTCCAACAGGACAACGACCCTAAGCACATAGCCAAGATAACAAAGGAGTGGCTACGGGACAACTCTGTGAATGTCGTTGTGTGGCCCAGCCATAGCCCAGATTTGAACCCGATTAAACATCTCTGGGGAGATCTGAACATGGCTGTGCACTGACGCTCCCCATCCAACCTGATGGAGGTTGAGAGGTCCTGCAAAGAAGAATGGGAGAAACTGCCCAAAAATAGGTGTGCCAAGCTTGTAGCATCATACTCAAAAAGACTTGAGGCTGTAATTGGTGCCAAAGGGGCTTCACCAAAATATTGAGCAAAGGCTGTGATACTTATGTACATGGGAGGAGCCTGTGATACTTACATACATGGGAGCAGCCTGTGATACTTATGTACATGGAAGGAGCCTGTGATACTTATGTACATGGGAGGAGCCTGTGATACTTACGTACATGGGAGGAGCCTGTGATACTTATGGAAGGAGCCTGTGATACTTATGTACATGGGAGGAGCCTATGATACTTATGTATATGGGAGGAGCCTGTGATACTTATGTACATGGGAGGAGCCTGTGATACTTACATACATGGGAGGAGCCTGTGATACTTATGTACATGGGAGGAGCCTGTGATACTTACGTACATGGGAGGAGCCTGTGATACTTATGTACATGGGAGGAGTCTGTGATACTTATGTACATGGGAGGAGTCTGTGATACTTATGTACACGGGGGGAGTCTGTGATACTTATGTACATGGGAGTTTTTTCCTTTTTTTATTTTTAATACATTTGCAAAGATATCAAACAGACTTCTTTCACGTTGTCATTATGGGGGATTGTTTGTAGAATTTTGAGGAAAATAATGAATTTAATCCATTTTGGAATAAGACTGTAACATAACAAAATGTGGAAAATGTGAATACTTTCGAGATGCTCTGTACCAGACTATAACCCAGGGTCTATGAATATCAAGCCTATGTCCTGTACTCTCCTCCAGGATAGGGGATTATCAGGCAAGTCCTTTTTTTTCTGACTTTTGTCTTACTGACGTTTGGCCACCATCTTCCCTTCCTTTCCTCTGTCAGAACAAAGACACTATGTCCTCATTTCTCTCTATGAATCAGATGTTCTTTAATAATACAAAAACAAAAGAAACATGTGGGCTGTGCAACAGAGATGGTCTCCTTGGAGGAGAGAATGAAGACATCACTTTATCCTCTCAAATTATCCCATCTGATGACATTTTTCATTTATCTCTATGAAGGTGAGTGCATCTCTATTGAGTGCTTTCATCGAATTCTCTGTAGAATAATAGGACCAAAAATTCTCCAGTTGTTTTTAAGTGTATGAAAGCAGACTTTCACCCTAAAGTACAAGTCACGTCGCTCTGCCTCCTCCCCCTCCCTCTGTTACAGTTGGCTATATATACGGTATATATATATATATATATATATATATATATATTGTACAAAAATGTTTTTTAGGCATGTGTGAAGAAATGCTGCTAATGAAGAATGCTTTCAGAACTAGAAATGTTATAGTTAATTTTGATCAATTGGCAAAGTGGAAAGTAAATGAAGAGACGAGAGATCCAAATCCTATCAATATTTGGAGTGACCCCCCCCGTTCCTTCTTCTAAGTAGACCTACACAGTTTTTGAAGGAACCCGGCAGGTAAGTTGTTCCAAACATCTTTGAGAACTAATCACAGATCTTCTGTGGATGTCGGCTCCCTCCAATCCTTCTGTCTCTTCCTGTCATCCCAGACAGAATCCATGATGGTGAGATCAGGGCTCTGTAGGGACCAAACCATCACTTCCAGGACTCCTTTACATGGAAGATAGTTCTTAATGGCATTGGCTGTATGCTTGGGGTGGTTGTCCTGCTGAAGAATACATTTGGGGCCAATCACACGCCTCCCCTGATGGTATATTACATGATGGACAAGTATCTGCCTGTATTTTTCAGCATTGAGGATACCATTGATCAGACGAACATTGATGACTGGAGATGCAGTGGTCGGCCAAGGAAACTTAATGCAGTAGATGAGACACATCATTGTCACGAGGGCCACGTACCTGATGTGAGACCAAGTAGTGGGGAGGCCTCCCTTGCACCTCGGGTCCTTAAAGCCTCTGGAGATGGAAACAGAGACTTGGTGGACACCGACTGGCAGGGAGGGGGGCCAGGGGTGCGGAGCACCGTGCAAGTCTTAGTCCGAGATCCGAGCCGAGGTCAAGTCCAGTTGGGCAACGATGCATAAAAGGGTTAATCCGAAGAAGAATGGTCAAGATCCAAGCCGGGGTCGGTTCCAATTTGGCAGCGCAGTACAAAAGGGGCAAAGAAGTAGAATGGTCAAGGTACAAATCCGAGGTCAATGGCAAGCAGCAATCAAGAGTAGTCAAATAGGTTTCCAGGTCACAACAGGT
Organism: Aquarana catesbeiana; assembly: GCF_042186555.1. Taxonomy (NCBI): domain Eukaryota; kingdom Metazoa; phylum Chordata; class Amphibia; order Anura; family Ranidae; genus Aquarana; species Aquarana catesbeiana. Next base: position 6,608,129 of record NC_133332.1, read on the forward strand.
TCAGACAGATCACACACTAGCACAGGAACAAGGGGGGACTGAAGATAATCAAGCAATTTGGCAGTGTCTGGGCTGGGTTTATATAGGGAAGTTTGAGGTCACTTCCTGTGCGCCTCCTGGGGATTTTTCCGCCCTTTTTCCCATCAGGTTGATGTCACTTCCTGTGCGCCTCCTGGGGATTTTCCCACCTTTTTCCATCAGGTTGAGGTCACTTCCTGTGCACATCCTGGGCATTTCCCTGCCCTTTTCCATCAAGTCTTCTGCGCAAGTGCGGGTCGGCGCCCTGAGGGGTCTTTGGCGCATGCTCAGTTGGCACGGATTTCCTCTTGCGGCAACGCGCCATTGGTGCATGCGTAGTAAGCCCTGTACTCTTACAATCATGCTTACTTGCCTTCCACATCCGAAGATGTCCAGCAGTGCCATTGGCACAAAACTGGTGGGACCCAGGTACACCACTCTACTGTCCGGAGAAGTCTGGTCAGAAGTGATCTTCATGGAAGAATTGCTCCCAAAAAGCCAAACCTCCGACGTGCGAACAAGGCTAAGCGACTCAACTATGCAGGAACATATGAACTAGGGGGGCAGAAAATGTCAGCAGGTGCTCTGGACTGATGAGTCACAATGTGAAATATTTGGCTGTAGCAGGAGGCAGTATGTTGGGGGAAAGGGCTGGAGAGCGGTACACTAATGAGTGTCTGCAGCCAACTGTGAAGCATGGTGGAGGTTCCTTACAAGTTTGGGGCTGCATTTCTGTAAATGCAGTTGGAGATTTGGTCAGGATCAATGGTGTCCTCAATGCTGAGAAATAAATATTTATCCATCATGCCATACCATCAGGGAGGCGTGTGATTGGCCCCAAATTTTTTTCTGCAGTAGGACAACCACTCCAAACATACAACTAAAGTCATTAACAACTATCTTTAGTGTAAAGAAGAGCAAGGAATCTGGGAAGATATGGTTTTAGCCCCCACAGAGCCTTGATCTCACCATCATGGATTCTGTCTGGGGTGACAGAAGGATTGGAGGCAGCCGACATCCACAGATTTGTGTTTTGTTCTCCAAGATGTTTGGAACACCTTACCTTCCTTCAACAATTGTGTGCAAGTCTACGTGGAACAGTGATGGTGGCGAACCTTGGCACCCCAGATGTTTTGGAACAACATTTACCATGATGCTCAACTACACTGCAGAGTGCATGAGCATCATGGGAAATGTAGTTCCAAAACATCTGGGGTGCCAAGGTTCGCCATCACTGACCTAGAAGAAGGCAAAAGGCGGTCACCCCAAATATTGATTTGATTTGGGTTCTCTTCTGTTCATTTACTTTCTATTTTGTTAATTGATAAAAATAAACTTTTATGCCGCGTACACACGGTCGGACTTTTCGTCTACAAAAGTCCAACGGACGCTGACGGACTAAAGCTGGCTGGTAATCCGATCGTGTGTGGGCTTCTCCGGACTTTCAACTGACTTTTTTAGCCTCAAATCCGACGGACTTTAGATTTGAAACATGCTTCAAATCTTTACGTCGTAAGTACGACGGACCCCGAAATCCGCTCGTCTGTGTGCTAGTCCGACGGACAAAAACCCATGCTAGGGCAGCTATTGGCTACTGGCTATGAACTTCCTTATTTTAGTCCGGTGTACGTCATCACGTACGAATCCGTCGGACTTTTGTGTGGTCGTGTGTAGGCAAGTCCGTTCGTAAGAAAGTCTGCCGCAAGTCCGCCGAAGGTACGTCGGAAGTATGTCGGACAGGCTGTCGGACTTTTGTAGACGAAAAGTCCGACCGTGTGTACGCGGCATTACACTTCTATTTCTGAAAGCGTTCTTCATTTACAGCATTTTTCATACCTGCCTAAAAACTTTTTGCACAGTACTGTGTGTGTATATATACAGTATCTCACAAAAGGTGAGTACACCCCTCACATTTTTGTAAATATTTGGCCTAGCCAGTCTCCAGACATTAATCCTATAGAAAATATGTGGAGGGAGCTGAAGGTTCGAGTTACCAAACGTGGGCCTGGAAACCTTAATGACTTGGATATGCAAAGCGGACAAAATCCCTCCTGAGATGTGTGCAAACCTGGAGGCCAACTCCAAGAGACCTCTGTGATTGCCAACAAGGGTTTCTCCACCAACTACTAAGTCATGTTTTGTGAAGGGGTCAGATACTTATTTCACTCATTAAAATGCAAATCAATTTATAACTTTTTTGAGATGCGTTTTTCTGGGATTTTTTGTTACTCTGTCTCTCACTGTTATAATAAACTGACCAATAAAATTATAGACTGATCGATTCTTTGTCAGTGAGCAAACGTACAAAATCAGCAGGGGAGCAAATACTTTTTTTTTCCCTCACTGTATATACAGTATCTCACAAAAGTAAGTACACCCCTCACATTTGTGTAAATTTTTTCTTCTATCTTTTCCTGTGACAACACTGAAGAAATGACACTTGTCTACAATGTAAAGTAGTGAGTGTACAGCTTGTATAACAGTGTAAATTTGCCGTCCCCTCAAAATAACTCAACACACAGCCATTAATGTCTAAACCACTGGCAACAAAAGTGAGTACACCCCTAAGTGAAAATGTCCAAATTGGGTCCAGAGTGTCAATATTTTGTGTGGCCACCATTATTTTCCAGCACTGCCTTAACCCTCTTGAGCATGGAGTTCACCAGAGCTTCACAGGTTGTCACTGGAGTCCTCTTCCCCTCCTCAATGACGACATCACGGAGCTGGTGGATGTTAGAGACCTTGCGCTCCTCCACCTTCCATTTGAGGATGTCCCACAGATGATCAATAGGGTTTAGTTCTGGAGACATGCTTGGCCAGTCCATCATCTTTACCCTCAGCTTCTTTATCGAGGCAGTGGTCATCTTGGAGGTGTGTTTGGGGTGGTTATCATGTTAGAATACTGCCCTGTGGCCCAGTCTCTGAAGGGAGGGGATCATGCTCTGCTTCAGTATGTCACAGTACATGTTGGCATTCATGGTTCCCTCAATGATCTGTAGCTCCCCAGTGCCGGCAGCACTCATGCAGCCCCAGACCATGACACTCCCACCAGTAGTTGGTGGAGAAACCCTTGTTGGCAAACACAGAGGTCAGACATTTCTTGTAGTTGGCCACCAGGTTTGCACACATCTCTGGAGGGATTTTTCCCACTCTCCTTTGCAGATTCTCTCCAAATCATTAAGGTTTCGAGGCTGACGTTTGGTAACTCGAACCTTCAGCTCCCTCCCCATATTTTTTATAGGATTAAGGTCTGGAGACTGGCTAGGCCACTTCAGGACCTTAATGTGCTTCTTTTTGAGCCACTCATTTGTTGCCTTGGTAGTGTGTTTTGGGTCATTGTCATGCTGGAATACCCATCCAATTTTCAATGCCCTGGCTGAGGGAAGGAGATTCTCACCCAAGATGTGATGGTACATGGCCCCGTCCATCGTCCCTTTGATGCGATGAAGTTGTCCTGTCCCCTTGGAAGAAAAACACCCCCAAAGCATAATGTTTCCACCTCCATGTGTGATGGTGGGGATGTTGTTATTGGGGGGGGGTCATAAGCAGCATTCCTTCTCCTCCAAACACGGCGAGTTGAGTTGATGCCAAAGAGCTTGATTTTGGTCTCATCTGACCACAACACTTTCCCCCAGTTCTCCTCTGAATCATTCAGATGTTCATTAGCAGACTTCAGACCGGCCTGTACATGTGATTTCTTGAGAAGGGGGGACCTTGCAGGCGCTGCAGGATTTCAGTCCTTCACGGTGTAGTGTGTTACCAATTGTTTTCTTGGTGACTATGGTCCCAGCTGAGATCATTGACAAGATTCTCCCGTGTAGTTCTGGGCTGATTCCTCACCGTTCTCATGATCATTGAAACTTCACCAGGTGAGATCTTGTATGGAGCCCCAGACCGAGGGAGATTAACAGTTATTTTGTGTTTCTTCTGTTTGCGAATAATCGCACCGACATTTGTCACCCTCTCACCAAGCTGCTTGGCGTTGGTCTTGTAGCCCATTCCAGCCTTGTGTAGGTCTACAATCTTGTCCCCGACGTCCTTGGACAGCTCTTTGGTCTTGGCCATGGTGGAGAGATTGGAATCTGATTGATTGCTTCTGTGGACAGGTGTCTTTTATACAGGTAACAAGCTGAGATTAGGAGCACTCCCTTTAAGAAGAGCAGCTCGTTGACAGTATAGAAGACACCTGGGAGCCAGAAATCTTGCTGATTGATAGGGGATCAAATATTTATTTCACTCATTAAAATGCAAATCAATTTATAACTTTTTTGAAATACGTTTTTCTGGATATTTTTGTTATTCTGTCTCTCACTGGTAAAAAAAGAACCATAAAAACGACCATTAAAATTATAGACTGATCATTTCTTCATCAGCAGGGGAGCAAATACTTTTCTCCATCACTGTATACACAAAATAATAATAACTAAAAGAAATGAAATAAAGACTCCTCAAGTATGAGTTACAGCCATCACAACAAATAATTTTCCTTTAAGCACTTTGCATTGCCGTTGCATGGAAACTTCCTACAATCCAGTTTTATGTTTTGGCGGTACGATAAACGCACGCCGCTGTTTTTTTTTTTTTTTCAGATCATCCTTCCATTATCATCAATATTGTAAATTCCCTGATTTATTCCCCCCTTCATCCAATTGAAGAGTTGTCATGCAAAGTTCCATAGGCTCATCATTCACCTCTCACGGCTCGCCGTCTCCCGGGAATAAAGCGCGTGCGATGGAGGAGTGTGTTTATGTAAATCCGATAAAAGGGTCATAACGGTAAGTGATGGGGGTAGTTTATTGCAGGCATTTATTACGGCGGATCTGCGTTCTTTTTTTTTTTTCTCCTCTGATAAAATGCGGCGTGTATTACAAAACTCCGGATGTCAGCGCGATGCCGACTCCTAACCCGGGCGAGATGCTATCGCCGGGGCGTTCGTTACGCTCGGCTTAGGCAGCTGCCGTGGGATGTAAACCGATAAAAAAAAAAAAAAGCGCTGGGAAATCATTCTTCAGGCTAATGGCTGGTGCTCCAGTCAGTATGGCGTGATAAATACATAATACGCGCCATTTATTATGCCAGATCATATTCGATACGCGGGTTCTACCGCGTGGCAATGGCTTGCATACTTTTTATTGCGCAATTCTAACATAGTTGCATTACGTGGGGCTGTGTTTGATTGCCTTCCATTGTATCATTATTTAGGCTGTTCTGCATTATTATACAATTCCGGGGGCATGAGATGAATGCCTGTGTATTGGATGCGATAAAAGGCAAGCTCATAAACCTAAAGGGCGGGTAAAGCGTTGGCACATGCTTTATGTCTTTATTATGTTCATAGCTAAAGTTTAAAATTTCATTTATTTCCTTTTTTTTTTTTTAGCTGTCTTAATGAGAAACCATAAATATGAATATTTCAGATTTGGCTATAGATGGCGCTCTTCCCTTTCTACACACACACTGCCCACTAGATGGCCCTCTTCCCTTTCTACACACACACTGCCCACTAGATGGCGCTCTTCCCTTTCTACACACACACTGCCCACTAGATGGCGCTCTTCCCTTTCTACACACACATTGCCCACTAGATGGCGCTCTTCCCTTTCTGCACACACACTGCCCAATAGATGGCGCTTTTCCCTTTCTACACACACACTGCCCACTAGATGGCGCTCTTCCCTTTCCACACACACACTGCCCACTAGATGGCGCTCTTCCCTTTCCACACACACACTGCCCACTAGATGGCGCTCTTCCCTTTCCACACACACACTGCCCACTAGATGGCGCTCTTCTCTTTCTACACACACACTGCCCACTAGATGGCGATCTTCCCTTTCTACACACACACTGCCCACTAGATGGCGCTTTTCATTTCTACACACAGACTGCCCACTAGATGGCGCTCTTCCCTTTCTACACACACACTGCCCACTAAATGGCGCTCTTCCCTTTCTGCACACACACTGCCCACTAGATGGCGCTTTTCCCTTTCTACACACACACTGCCCACTAGATGGCGCTCTTCCCTTTCCACACACACACACTGCCCACTAGATGGCGATCTTCTCTTTCTACACACACACTGCCCACTAGATGGCGCTCTTCCCTTTCTACACACACACTGCCCACTAAATGGCGCTCTTCCCTTTTTACACACACTGCCCACTAGATGGCGCTCTTCCCTTTCTGCACACACACTGCCCACTAGATGGCGCTTTTCCCTTTCTGCACACACACTGCCCACTAGATGGCGCTTTTCCCTTTCTACACACACACTGCCCACTAGATAGCGCTCTTCACTTTCTACACACACATTGCCCACTAGATGGCGCTCTTCCATTTCAACACACACACTGCCCGCTAGATGGCACTTTTCATTTTCTACACACACACTGCCCACTAGATGGCGCTTTTCCCTTTCTACACACACACACTGCCCACTAGATGGTGCTCTTCCCTTTCTACACACACATTGCCCACTAGATGGCGCTTTTCATTTTCTACACACACACTGCCCACTAGATGGCGCTTTTCCCTTTCTGCACACAGACTGCCCACTAGATGGCGCTTTTCCCTTTCTACACACACTGCCCACTAGATGGCGCTTTTCCCTTTCTGCACACAGACTGCCCACTAGATGGCGCTTTTCCCTTTCTACACACACTGCCCACCAGATGGCGCTTTTCCCTTTCTACACACACACTGCCCGCTAGGTGGCACTTTTCATTTTCTACACACACACTGCCCACTAGATGGCGCTTTTCCCTTTCTACACACACACTGCCCACTAGATGGCGCTCTTCCCTTTCTACACACACACTGCCCACTAGATGGCGATTTTCTACGCACACACGAGCGACGGGAGGAATTGCATGTGATTCGGACAGGAATGGCACCACATTCCTGTTAAAATGGAATGCCAATTCATTTTGTATTGGCGCAAATTGCTCTGCAAGGTATCGGTTTCGGTATGGGGAGCATTTGCTTGCCACTGATACCGATATCGGTGCGTCCCTAGTAAAGTGCAGGAGGCCTCTCTTGGCTGATTGTTTCCGGGTTTTTTTTTTTTTTTTCACCCCATGTGCACTTCTAATAGAGAATGAGCCCCTGAGCGGTGTGAGCACGGATCGCGGTGACAGACGCAGGGCGGCCCGGATCGCGGTGACAGACGCAGGGCGGCCCTGATTGCCTCGCCGTGTCATTTGGCGGTGTGGAATAATCGGAGGGTGGGGGGATGCTGAAATCACAAGTCACGTTCAGCGCAGCGGTGGCAGAAGGGGAGGGCGGCGGGTGATGGACCTGCACCGTGTCAGACCTCAAGCTGGGAATCATCTCCTCGCCTCCCCGCCGACAGATTATAAGGAATCCTTCAGAACCACGTCCAGGAAACTGACGGACTTTCATACCAGAGCCGGGTAGCAAATATTTTAACCCGCTCATGTCCAGAGTGTGCCAATTTCTAAAACGATGGCTTCTCTCTGATGGGATCCAACCTCCAGTTTTGCACAATTGGCTCCTCTCCTGGACTGATATACACACTATATCACCAAAAGTATTGGGACGCCTGCCTTTACACGCACGTGAACTTTAATGGCATCTCATTAATGCATTTTGTAATTCGCCTGACAGGGTTGAGGGCTCTAGAAAGGCGCACCGAGGCAAGGGGTTGTGCAGCCCCTCCCACCAGCTATGATCTGCCTGCATTGCATAGAGAAGCACAGAGATCCGGTGGTGGTGTCTCTGCATCTAAAATAAGGTGTGCCATGACAATGGAAAGATTTTATTTTAACCACCGACCGGCCCACAGTAAAAACGCGGCATTACTTTGCCATTTAATACCAGTGTTATGGCAGCTAGCTAGCTGTATCATTTTTTAGTATTGGTCCCAGTTTTACTGGACCCATTGGTAAAGCCCAGGAGGGATCGGATCCATTTGCTGGGTAAGTCAATCCAAGTCGAGTGAGAGCAAGAAGGCTGCCACTCGTCTCTATGCCCTTGGAGGACCAAAGAGACCTCTGACATCACTTCCCACTGGGATTTTTGCCCATTCCTCCTTGCAAAAACTGCTCCATCTCCTTCAGGTTGGATGGTTTTGCACTTGTGAACAGCAATCTTTAAGTCTGCCCACAGATTTTCTATTGGATTGAGGTCTGGGCTTTGACTGGGCCATTCCAACACATTTACATGTTTCCCCTTAAACCACTCAAGTGTTGCTTTAGCAGTGTGTTTGGGGTCATTGTCCTGCTGGAAGGTGAACCTCCGTCCTAGCCTCAAATCACACACAGAGTGGTGCAGGTTCTGCTCAAGAATATCCCTGTATTTAGCACCATCCATCTTTCCTTCAACTCTGACCAGTTTCCCAGTCCCGACTGCTGAAAAACATCCCCACAGCATGATGCTGCCACCACCATGTTTCACAGTGGGGATGGTGTTCTTTGGGTGATGTGATGTGTTGGGTTTGTGCCAGACATAGCGTTTTCTTTGATGGCCAAAAAGTTCAATTTTAGTCTCATCAGACCAGAGCACCTTCCTCCATACATTTTGGGAGTCTCCCACATGCCTTTTCCCATACTCAAAACCTGCCATTTTGTTTTTTTTGCTGAAAGTAATGTCTTTCTTCTGGCCACTCTGCCATAAAGCCCAACTCTATGGAGCGTACGGCTTATTGCCGTCCTATGTACAGATACTCCAGTCTCTGCTGTGGAACTCTGCAGCTCCTCCAGGGTTACCTTAGGTCTCTGTGCTCCTCTCTGATTAATGCCCTCCTTGCCCGGTCTGTGAGTTTTGGTGTGCGGCCGTCTCTTGGCAGGTTTGCTGTTGTGCCATGTTCTTTCCATTTGGTTATGATAGATTTGATGGGGCTCCTAGGGATCATCAAAGATTTGGATATTTTTTTTATAACCTAACCCTGACTTGTACTTCTCAACAACATTGTCCCTTACTTGTTTGGAGAGTTCCTTGGTCTTCATGGCAGTGTTTGATTAGTGGTGCCTCTTGCTTAGGTGTTGCAGCCTCTGGGGCCTTTCACAAAGGTGTGTCTATGTAATGACAGGTCATGTGACACTTAGATTGTACACAGGTGGACATCATTTCACTAATTATGTGATTTCTGAAGGTAATTGGTGGCACCAGAGATTTTTATGGCCTTCATAACAAAGGGGGTGAATACATACACACATGACCATTATCAGTTTTTTATTTCTGAAAAATAGTTTTATGTATATATTTTTCTAATTTTAATTAACCAACTTAGACTATTGTGTTCTGATCCATCACATATAATTCAGATTAAAAAAAACATTGAACTAAAGGCTGTAATGTAACAAAATAGGCGGCTAGTGACAGTCCGGAACAAAGCCGTGAGCGGCTTCGTTCCAGCCTCCTAATTGTAAACATGGAAGCGACGCCATGACGTCACTTCCCGTTTACTCGGCTGCCAATGGCGCCGGTTTTAAAAAAATATACAGTATTCAAAATGGCCGAAAACGGCGATCTGAATACTTTGAAGTGCAAAGGAGGGATCAGGGGTCTCCATAAAGAGGACCTGTCACCACCTATTACTGTCACAGGGGATGTTTACATTCCTTGTTACAGCAATAAAAGTGATCAATTTTTTTTTTTTTTAAACACAATTTATTAATATAAAAAAAAAAAATAACACAAATAAGAAAAAAATTTTTTTTTTAAAGCGCCCCCCGTCCCCGCGAGCTCGCGCAGCAAAGAAAACGCATATGGAAGTCGCGCCCTCATATGTAAACGGTCTTCAAATCGCACATATGAGGTATCGCCGCGATCGTCAGAGCGAGAGCGATAATTCTAGCACTAGACCTCCTCCGTAACTCTAACCTGGTAGCCGTAAAAAAAAAATTTAAAGCGTCACCTATGGAGATTTTTAGGTACCGTAGTTTGTCGCCATTCCACGAGTGGCGTGCAATTATAAAGCGTGACATGTTTGGTATCTATTTACTCGGCGTAACATCATCTGTCACATTATAAAAAAAAATTGGGCTAACTTTACTGTTTGGTTTTTTAAAATTCGTGAAAGTGTCCCTTTTCCCAAAACGTTGCGTTTAAAACACCCGCTGCGCAAATACCGTGTGATATAAAATATTGCAACGATCGGCATTTTATTCTCTAGATTCTCTGCTAATACAAATATATATATATATATATATATATATATATATAATGTTTGGGGGCTCTAAGTAATTTTCTAGCAAAAAATACGGATTTTAACTTGTAAACAGGGGCGGACTGACCATTCGGGCACTTGGGCACTGCCCGAGGGCCCCATGCCACTAAGGGGCCCCATCAGGGTTGCCAGCCTCAATAAAACCAGGGACAGTATGTAAAAAAATCTGTGCTTTTTTTAAAAATCCCAAGATTATAGCTGCCCCGCCTCTCCAGTACCTTTTTAGTGTGTGTATTCTGTGTGTGTATATTGTGTGTCTGTGTGTGTATACTGTATGTCTGTGTGTGTATACTGTGTGGCCCCTATAATCTATTGCCTGGGGGCCCCATAATCTCCTATTGCCTAGGGGCCCCATAATCTCCTATTGCCTGGGGGCCCCATAATCTCCTATTGCCCGTGGGCCCCATAATCTCCTATTGCCCGTGGGCCCCATAATCTCCTATTGCCCGGGGGCCCCATAATCTCCTATTGCCCGGGGGCCCCATAATCTCCTATTGCCCGGGGGCCCCATAATCTCCTATTGCCCGGGGGCCCCATAATCTCCTATTGTCCGTGGGCCCCATAATCTCCTATTGCCCGGGGGCTCCATAATCTCCTATTGCCCGGGGGCCCCATAATCTCCTATTGCCCGGGGGTCCCATAATTTCCTATTGCCCGGGGGTCCCATAATCTCCTATTGCCCGGGGGTCCCATAATCTCCTATTGCCCGGGGGTCCCATAATCTCCTATTGCCCGGGGGTCCCATAATCTCCTATTGCCCGGGGGCCCCATAATCTCCTATTGCCCGGGGGTCCCATGAGTTGTCAGTCCGCCCCGCTTGTAAACACCAAATGTCAAAAAAATAGGCTTAGTCGTGAAAGGGTTAAACCCGAACACATATGAATTACACAGGTTCTGAGGCTAATTTTTTTTTTCAAATAACAATTTTTATTGGTCGCAGGTAGATATAGATACAAAAGATTTGTAATTTGCTCAATACAAAAAACATTTTTCCAGACATTCAAACTGGTATTCAGTAGGCAGTAGGATGGGTTCATCCAGATAAAGTAGTAATGTAGTAGATACTTTAACTACAAAATTCGTCAACCAACAAATATCTATTTTGTTTTGGACATAATCCAACATTAAAGAAAAGGATAGTAAAAAGAGAAAGAAAGAGAAAGGAAAATGTAGGAAGGAGAAGGGGGGGAGGGGGAGGCTCTGTCGCCAGCCTAGGGTGGGTCCTCCCGCCTGTGCCAGTCCTCCCAAACCTCGTCATGTGTTTCCAGCCTATCCTGCAAACGGGCTGTCATTTTTTCCATAAGTTCTATATCCTTTATTCTGGTGTAAAGATCTGTTTGAGTGAGGGGGGGGTCTGTTTTTTCCAGCGCAAGGCAATCAGGCACCTCGCCGCCGTGATTACATGGCCTAGCAGTTTCCTAGAGTGTCGGGGTATATTCAACCCAGACACCCCGAGAAGATATAATTTCGGAGTCCAGGGTACTTTCACCCCCAGCAAGCGAGTCAGTAGTAGTTGAACTTCCGTCCAGAACGGAACTATTTTAGGGCATGACCAGTAGATATGGTATAGGGTCCCTCTATCCCTGTGGCAACGCCAACATCTGTCCGAACTGGAGGGGTAAATGGCTCGGAGTACATCAGGCGTCATATACCAGAAGAAAAGAATTTTATATGCGTTCTCCTTATACAAAGTACAAAGTGAACTCTTGGCTGCCTGGGACCATATCCCCTGCCATGTGTTTTCCGGTATCTCTTCGCCTAAGTACCTCTCCCAGCGGAGCATATATGTGTGCTTGCCCTGGTCTAGAAAGCTATAGGAATTTAATATTTGGTATGTGTCAGAAATTAGCCCACGACTAGCCGAGCCTTCCAATATCAGGCCCTCAAATGTAGTTGGAGTTGAGAATTGTAGGTCTGGGGCAATGGATTGGGCGTAGTGTCTAATTTGCAGGTATCCATAAAATGCCTGCCATGGGATGCCAAATTTTTTTTGAAGCTCTGCAAAGGAGAGTAGCCTACGTGTGCATGGGTGGTCTAGATGGCCAAAGTGGAACAGATCTCTCGTCGCCCACGGGGAGGACATCTGGTGCGTGAGACCTGCAGGCAGTTTGGGGTTATAAAGGAAAGACGTAAGGGGTGATTTCTCGGAGCATAGTTTGTGGGCTCGTGACAATCTACGCCAGAGCGTGTTAAGGTGAAGCATGGGGCCCAGAAGCTGGGTAGGGTCTACCTTCGCCATCGCATTCCATAACAAACTGTTCGGGTGGACTGGTGCCATCCATAGTTTTTCAATTTCTGTCCACTTGTTATAAGAGCGTTGGGTGAACCAGGAGGCCAGGGCTCGCAATTGGGCAGCTTGATAATATTTGGTTATGTCAGGGAAGGACAGCCCGCCGTCTGTGCGCAACGCCAACAAGACCGATCGTGGTATTCTATGTCTCCTATAATTCCAAACGTAGCGTATCATATCCGCCTGTAGTTTCCGCAGCTCCACCGTTGGGACTGGGATAGGGAGTGTTTGGAATAAGTAGAGCAGTTTTGGCAAAATAACCATTTTAACCGAGGCTATCCTCCCTAAAAGGGAGATATGATGAGCCTTCCATTTTCTTAGGAGGTCTCTTATATTTTTGAAGAGGGGGGGGTAGTTGGCTCTGTATAGGGTAGGGTAAGAGGGAGTAATCTGGACTCCCAGGTATTTTAGGGATAACTCATTCCAGTGATAAGGGAAACATTGTTGTAGATGTTGGATCTCCTGGGCCGGTATGTTAATAGGTAGAGCTTCAGATTTAGCTGCATTTATTTTATAGCCCGATAGGGATCTGTACAGGTCCAGCTCAGCGTGTAGGTTGGGGAGTGAGATCCTAGGCTGAGTCAGGGTAAGTATGATATCGTCAGCAAACAATGCCAGCTTAAATTCCCTACCTCTCACCTGAATCCCATATATGCTCGTGTTTTTCCGGATGTCTGAGGCTAATTTAATGCAGATAAGGCACCAAGTGAGTTTAATTACCACCTTAATCAGCCACAGAACCCGTGTAATTAAATATGTGTTCTGGTTGAAAGGGTTGAGGTGACAACTATACCAAGGTGACCAGATTTTTAAAATGAAAGTCGGGGACATTATATATATATTTTTTTTACTAGTAATGGTGGAAATCAGTGACTCTCTGCCCGCCTCACAGCCTGTCAAGTCTTACTCTCCGGGGGCCGCGGTCTACTACTGGGTGGGGAGTGGAGGAAGACCACTCTGCCAGGGAAGGCAAGGAGATGAGCAGGCGGGTGGCTTGAGCCAAGGCAGAAGAACGTGCGAGCAGGAGCTGGATGGGCATGCACCCCGAAACTGAAGAAATATTCCCTTCAATCCGACCAGCGCACGATCATCAGAAAGGGGCACAGATAATGGAAAAAAAAATTCACACACCCCGCTCCACCGCTCCTAATAGCTTAGATTCAGATTTTTATTTATTTTTTTATTATTCTGCGCTGACTGTCTTAGCAATTGCCACAGACCCTGTTAAATTCCATTCCGGGGACAAAACCGGGGACAAACTTGGTCTGGGGACAGTGTCCTCAATCCGGGGACTGTCCCCGGAAACCGGGAATGTCTGGTCACCCTAAACTTTACCCTATGGGGGGGGGGGGTATGGAATATATCACACAGAACTGTCAGGGAGTGTGTGAGTCAGCTATAAGGTGGATCATAAGGGATCAATAACAGGGGGGGGGGGGGGGGGGACAACAAGATATACGCAAAATGAATTAATAAGAAATAGTCCATACAGTCCGTAGTAGTAAGGGATATCGAGGAGAAGTCCACAGGATGGATGGGGATTGCACACACAGTCACCGGCAGCTCCTCAGCAGGAAATGGGAGTTCCCTCAGACAAACCAAAGCAGCAGAGAGAGGGGGCGCCGGGGTCAGTGTGATAGTGAAAGTAACACTTTATTCAGATACACTTACATAAAAGTATCTTGCAGGCTGCACACCGGGGTGGATGTGGATCAGCAATCAAAGCAGTCAGCCGTCCCGAGGGATGAGAAGACCCCCGGGGGGGGGGGGGGTGAGCTCAGACCCCACATCCACCTCATGTGTAGCCTGCAAGATACTTTTATGTAAGTGTATCCGAATAAAGTGTTACTTTCTTTTACTATCACACTGACCCCCCCCGGCGCCCCCTTTCTGCTGTTTTTGTTCCTACTGGGGGGGGGGGGCAAAAATGCTAATTTAAACATGCAAACAAAAAGTTCCAGAAAAGGCCTGAGTCAGCAAGTAGAACGTCATTAAGATGTTGATTAAGGTCACCGCCTTTTCTTCAAGTCAAATCCGAACACTTTAGCGGCGCACAGCAATTTTAGTATAAACTATACATATATTTTGCAATTAAGTAACATTTCTAATTAATTACAAGAGTCCTCCTTTACATCAGAGTCCACAGAGTTCCCCTTTACATCAGAGTCCACAGAGTTCCCCTTTTACATCAGAGTCCACAGAGTTCCCCTTTACATCAGAGTCCACAGAGTCCCCCTTTACATCAGAGTTCACAGGGTCCCCCTTTACATCAGAGTCCACAGAGTCCCCCTTTACATCAGAGTTCACAGAGTCCCCCTTTACATCAGAGTCCACAGAGTCCCCCTTTACATCAGAGTCCACAGAGTCCCCCTTTACATCAGAGTCCACAGAGTCCCCCTTTACATCAGAGTCCACAGAGTCCCCCTTTACATCAGAGTCCACAGAGTCCCCCTTTACATCAGAGTCCACAGAGTCCCCCTTTACATCAGAGTCCACAGAGTCCCCCTTTACATCAGAGTCCACAGAGTCCCCCTTTACATCAGAGTCCACAGAGTCCCCCTTTACATCAGAGTTCACAGAGTTCCCCTTTTACATCAGAGTCCACAGAGTTCCCCTTTACATCAGAGTCCACAGAGTTCCCCTTTACATCACAGTCCACAGAGTTCTCCTTTACATCTGAGTTATCTTTCACTGTAAGGGGGGACTCTGCAGACTCTGATGTAAGGGAGAACTCTGGGGGACTCTGACATAGGGGATGCTCTGGGAACCCTGATCTAAGGGGGAACACTGAGAACTCTGATGTACGGAGAGGACTCTGATGTAAGGGGGGACACTGTGGCCTCTGATGTAAGGGGTGCTCTGAGAACCCTTAATTACCTTAGTGTACTCACTCAGAGGCAGGAGAGAGAAGTGGGGAGACTTCAGTCACAGACAAGGATGGATGGTGAGCTCACTCACCCCTTGGCAGTCAGCACCTCTCATCCGGATGTATCTGAGGCTACTGGACTTCAAATTTCCCACCCCCACTTTCCTTCTTCTGGGTTTGGAGTGTGGGCAGACACAGAGGAGTAGGAGCTGGAGGAAGAGGAGCAGATTGAGCCCTCTCTCCTCTCCCATCTGTGTGTGTGTGGGGGGAGGGGGGATTGTTAGCGCTGGATTTTTGCAGTGTGAGAGTGTAGCAGACAATCTTGGCTTAGACAAGTGCAGCCAGCAACCCTGCTGGGAAGCCACAGTCCGGTCTGTATAATGTGTCCGGGTTTAAGGCAGTTTGAAACCCGGACGCATGATTCCAAACCCGAACTGTCCGGGTGAATCCCGGACAGCTGGCAACCCTAATGTTGATGAAGGGGAAGGGAAGGAACCAGGGAAGACAAAATATAAGCAGATAAAACTTTCATGGAATGTATAGAAAATAAGGGTGAGTCTTGTTGTGAGCTGCAGCAAACAATGGAATCCAATTGTCATCGCTCTAGTATAGGTTGTCCCCATGACTAAGCTCCGGCGGGGGAGCGGGGGGAGCGGAGCGAAACGCGTTGGGTCGGGCATGGCCTGACGGAAGCCCAGGCTGAGGCTGGGAGTCTTCCTCTTTTACCATAGGTTAGTCATGGGTGGCCCCTCCAGCTGTTGTGGAACTACAAGTCCTGTCATGCCTATGCCTTTGAGAGTCATGCTTTTAAAGGTCAGCAGCTTGCGGTGCCTCATGGGACTTGTAGTTTCACAACAGCTGGAGGGCCGCAGGTTGCGGGCCAATGGATTAGGTTGTATAGAACCTTGCTTTCACTCAGATAAGAAGAGGGTGCCAAATAACCTTTAAAAGAACCCTATCAGCCGAGCGTACATGGTTATGCACTGTGCAGGCGCGCCCACCTCGGCCTTCATCTCAACAGTTATTGGCCAGGAAGATCCAGCTTGACTTATCCACTCTTCCCCTGTCCCCAAAACAGACGCCACAGTCCCCTGGAACCCCCTGCAACCCCCTGGAACCCCCTGGAACCCCCAGCAAATGGCATCTATGGGGATCTCCAACCAGTCTGTCTGTTATCAGTCGTTTTATGTGCAATCATAGCGTTCTTAGCGCACAAGCAACCCAAAAAAAATACGAATCTCGCTAATTGTTTTAAACTGATTAGTTGCTGCGGTTGGGTTGGTGCCCCATTGCACGCTGTTATTGCCCTTTATTTGTCTTTATTATAAATAATCCCCTCTGTGATTCCGAGTAAGAATTCCGAAATCAATCCTCTGCAAAAGCTGCAATTGGCTTTCTCCAGCACTAGCAGACAGCGGCCTGTAGATGGCAGCGTTGCTCTTCCCTTCAGCGGGTTGGCGAGTCGCCGGTACCCAACTTCTGATTCTCAGCGATGCTCCAGCAGAGGAGGTGACCGGAATAATGAAAGAAAACCGTGGTTATAAAAAAAATGCCCATAATTCTGCATCCTGTCTGAAAAGCCGCTCTTAATTGTCCCGACCAGAAGAAAGGAGCGATTGTTTCTCCGAGGCTTCAGAGGGACCTTTTAGCTGTTGGAACAGGCAGCCCTCGAATCGCCTTTCTGCGGCTTTTCGGCCTCGCTAAGGGCATTACTGATGTTGTTTAGCCCATGTACAGAGGAATGCTAAATAATGTACCCCCCCCACCCACCCCGCTCCCTCCCCGCCGCGACCATACAACAAACCCAAAAACCGCTGCGACGTGCGCCAATCAGACGCTGGATTCTGGGGGAACCGTGCGACAAGGGACGCACAGGTCGACACACGACTGCGACAAAGACTGCGACTTTGTACAAGAGATGAGGAAAATATATTACAGCGCACACATGCAAAAAAGACATTTACCTCAAGCAAGGCTAGTTTAAAACACCTAAGCATTTCTAGAAAAACATTTTCAAAAAATATGGGGATTTGGTCACACCATATTGCTATATGGTGCTAAGCCCACTTACTGCGACAAAGTACCCCATGATTAGTGGGTCCTACACTATCCATGGAGTGGGAGAACCTGCATCTCTGAACCATGAGAGCATTGCACTCTTCTAAATGGGAGAATCATAAGGTCTCCACCCATGACACAAGTGGACACTAATTAAAGGTACATATCTTGTTTTTGTACAAGAGATGACGCACTACGTTCAGGCTACACGCACGCGAAAATTTGTTTTTAGAAAACCGCGTATAAGTGTTTGAATATGCGCACGCCATGTGAAAAGTGCATTTTTTTCCGTTGGTGAGCATACGATTTTATTTTCCATCAAAAGTGACATGAGAATTTACACAAATTCGTAATGCTCTTAGCCCCCCCCCCCCCGGTTAACACTTCTGCGACTTATCATGCGATTTGCGACACATTAAAGTGATTCTAAAGGCAGAAGGTGCATTCTGTGCATTAAGATACAAAACATTCTGTGTGCGGCAGCCCTCCCCCCACCCCCTAATACTTACCTGACCCCCATCTAGATCCAGCAGAATGCATGAGAACCTCAGCTGCCCCTCCTGATTGGCTGAGACACAGCAGAGAGGGGCCATTGGCTCCCGCGGCTGTCAATCAAAAGCCAGTAAGCCAATGAGGAGAGGGAGGGGGCGGGGCAGGGCCGAGCCGCGGCTCAGTGTCTGAATGGACGCATAGAGCAGCGGCTTGGCTCGGGTGCCCCCCCATAACAAGCTGCTTGCTGTGGAAGGGGGGGGGCTGGGCAGGTGGGAGGAGCCAGGAGCGTCGGTGGGGGACCCAATAAGAGGAGGATCGGGGACTGCTCTGTGCTAAAACCATTACACAGAGAGGGGAAGTAGAACATGTTTGTTATTTTGAAGCACTTGCTGACCAGCTAACGCACTTGTACTGCGGCAGGTCGGCTCTATTGCGAGAAACTAAATATCTGTATGTAATTTCGTGCAATAGACAATAAGGGGCTGCGCACGCGCCACCGGTGGCGTGATTGCGCGCTGATTGGAAAGAGGGCTTGGCGGTGGAGACGGCGGCTTTCCCTTCCCCTGCTCTCCATGGTTTCCTCCCTCCTCCTCAGCGGCCAGTTGGGACTCTTTTCCCTTTTCGGCCAATCGGAAAACAGGTCTCAGACCCGCTTCTGACTGGCTGGATTGAGGATCAGTGTTTCAATAGCGACTATTCATTCGCTATTGTAACACCTGGGTGGGCTCATTGCGCAATGCTCGGCGTCCCAAGCCCACCCTTTTTTGAAGCCTATTAGAGCTTATGGATCTAAGCGGGTGCTTAAAAAAAAACAAAAAAAACCCACCCCCGCCGCTATAATTCAGGCGCCCAGCGTCCCAAAAGGAGCTGGATGCATGAATAGGGGGTGGCCAGGCCATGGATAAAGGGGTCGCCACTGCTGATCACTGTATAAGTGTCACTGGTCCCCAAAAAAGTATCAAAATTGTCCGTTAGGTGTCAGATTTTTTTCGCCGCAATGTCACAGTCCCGCTGAAAAGACATAAATATACCCCATACTTTGTGGATTCTGTATCTTTCCTACAGACTAAATAATAGACACCGATTTGGGTTATTGTCACCAAAGAAATGGAGCAGAATACATTTTGGCCAAAATTTATGAAGAATAATTATTTATTTGTAAAATCTTATAACGGAAACAAACAAAAACATGTTTTTTTTTTCAACATTTTTGGTATTTTTTTGTTTATGTAGCAAAGAATAAAAAAAAAATAAAACAGCGGTGATTAAATACCACCAAAAGAACAAAATGATGAAAATGTCATCTGGGTACAGCGTTGTATGACCGCGCAATTGTCATTCAAAGTGTGACAGCGCTGAGAGCTGAAAAATTGACTGGGGGGGGGGATTGTGCCTGGGATTGAAGGGGTTAAAGTAGATCCAAACCCCCCAAACACTCAATAAGCTCCTGTAAATACAATTTCTAGGCTTTTTAAACCTGCAGTTTTTATTAAAATATTCCCTGTTTATCATCAGGATCCTTGTTCAGGCACTTTCTGTTATAGAGGTGACAACACTCTGTCCATGTCTGACAAATGTTCTCCTGGGTTGTCACCCTGTCACATGGGCTTCTAATGAAGAAGTGTCTGCTTCAGCACGTGGTACCCAGGCGTGGTCAGGAAACCCATCCTGAGAAATCCCGCGCCGCCATCGCCGGAGTGCGGGGAGACTGGAAGTCTACCCAAAGGGAGAAGAGCCGCACTGAGATCTAGTAAATGTAACAAAGTATAAAGAAGATGAAAAGATTATTTCCTAAAAAAAAAAAAAGGTTGTTTAGCAAATTAAACATCATCAGGTTTTTGGTGTCCTAAAAACCTTTCTATGTATAGATTGTGCAAGCCAATGAAAACAATGCACCCACCATGTGGCTGATACCGTATCTGTAAGCAACAACACATAAATTCATAGGAGGAGTTCATTCCCATATCAGGGGTCAGCAACCGATTGCACAATAAATGTCAAAGTACAAGTATTAGACAACTGGTGAGCCAATCATCAACAGTGCACCAAAGTCCTCAGATCAAACCCATACCTTCACATCAAAGATCACCCCAATACCTTCACACCTCAGATCACCCCAATACCTCCACACCTCAGATCACCCCAATACCTCCACACCTCAGATCACCCCAATTCCTCCACACCTCAGATCACCCCAATACCTCCACACCTCAGATCACCCTAATACCTTCACATCTCAGATCACCCCAATACCTTCACATCTCAGATCACCCCAATACCTTCACATCTCAGATCACCCCAATACCTTCACACCTCAGATCACCCCAATACCTTCACACCTCAGATCACCCCAATACCTCCACACCTCAGATCACCCCAATACCTTCACACCTCAGATCACCCCAATACCTCCACACCTCAGATCACCCCAATACCTTCACATCTCAGATCACCCTAATACCTTCACATCTCAGATCACCCCAATACCTTCACACCTCAGATCACCCCAATACCTTCACACCTCAGATCACCCCAATACCTTCACACCTCAGATCACCCTAATACCTTCACATCTCAGATCACCCCAATACCTATACACCTCAGATCACCCCAATACCTATACACCTCAGATTACCCCAATTCCTCCACCTTCACACCTCAGCTTACCCCAATTCCTCCACCTTCACACCTCAGATCACCCCAATACCTTCACACCTCAGATCACCGCAATTCCTCCATCTTCACCCCTCAGATTACCCCAATACCTTCACATCTCAGATCACCCCAATACCTTCACACCTCAGATCACCCCAATTCCTCCACCTTCACCCCTCAGATTACCCTCATACCTTCACACCTCAGATCACCCCAATTCCTCCACCTTCACCCCTCAGATTACCCTCATACCTTCACACCTCAGATCATCCCAATTCCTCCACACCTCAGATCACCACAATACCTTCACACCTCATATCACCCCCATACCTTCACATCTCAGACCACCCCAATACCTATACACCTCAGATCACCCCAATTCCTCCACCGTCACACTTCAGATCACCCCAATTCCTCCACCGTCACACTTCAGATCACCCCAATTCCTCCACCTTCACACCTCAGATCACCTTAATACCTTCACCTTCACACCTCAGATCACCCCAATTCCTCCACCTTCACACCTCAGATCACCCCAATTCCTCCACCGTCACACTTCAGATCACCCCAATTCCTCCACCTTCACACCTCGGATCACCTTAATACCTTCACCTTCACACCTCAGATCACCCCAATTCCTCCACCTTCACACCTCAGATCACCCCAATTCCTCCACCGTCACATCTCAGATCACCTCAATACCTTCACCTTCACACCTCAGATCACCTCAATACCTTCACCCTCACACCTCAGATCACCCCAATTCCTCCACCGTCATACCTCAGATCACCTCAATACCTTCACCTTCACACCTCAGATCACCCCAATTCCTCCACCATCACACCTCAGATCACCTCAATACCTTCACACCTCAGATCACCCCAATACCTTCAACCCTCAGATCATCCCAATTCCTCCGCCTTCACCCCTCAGATCACCTCAATATCTTCACACCTCAGATTACCCCAATACCTTCACACCTTAGATCACTCCAATTCCTTCACACACTAGATAACCCCAATACCTTCACGCCTCACATCACCCAAATACCTTCACACCTCAGATCACCCCGATTCCTCCACCTTCACACCTTAGAGCAGCGCAATCTCTGCGCCTTCACACCTCAGATCACCCAAATACCTTCACACCTCAGATCACCCCAATTCCTGCACATTCACACCTCAGACCACCCCAGTACCTTCACACCTCAGATCACCCCAATACCTCCACCTTCACACCTCAGATTACCTCAATTCCTGCACCTTTCCCACTTCAGATCACCCCAATTCCTGCAATTTCACACCTCAGATCACCCCAATACCTTCACACCTTGGATCACCCCAATACCTTCACACCTCAGATTACCCCAATTCCTTCACACCTCAGATCAACACCAATTTCTGCACCTTCACACCTCAGATCACCCCAAGTCCTGCACCTTCACATTGTAGATCACCCCAATTCCTGGGGACATAATTTGGGGAGTGCTTGAGGAGAGGAGAGTCAGAGGATGCAGAAGAGTCCTCCAGCAGAGCAGAGTATGTATGGAGAGGAATGGGTTGATCTTGTATCTGGCAGTGACTAGTTACATAGTAGGTGAGATTAAAAAAAAGACATAAGTCCATCAAGTCCAACCTATGTGTGTGATTATATGTCAGTATTACATTGTATATCCCTGTATGTTGCGGTCATTCAGGTGATTATCTAATCGTTTTTTGATACTATCGATGCTCCCCGCTGAGACCACCGCCTGTGGAAGGGAATTCCACATCCTTGCTGCTCTTACAGTAAAGAACCCTCTACGCAGTTTAGGGTTAAACCTCTTTTCTTCTAATTTTAATGAGTGGCCATGAGTCTTGTTAAACTCCCTTCTGCGAAAAAGTTTTCTCCCTATTGTGGGGTCACCAGTCCGGTATTTGTATATTGAAATCATATCCCCTCTCAAGCGTCTCTTCTCCAGAGAGAATAAGTTCAGAGCTCACAACCTTTCCTCATAACTAAGATCCTCCAGACCCTTTATTAGCTTTGTTACCTTTCTTTGTAATTGCTCCATTTCCAGTACATCCTTCCTGAGGACTGGTGCCCAGAACTGGACAGCATACTCCAGGTGCGGCCGGACCAGAGTCTTGTAGAGCGGGAGAATTATCATTTTATCTCTGGATTTGATCCCCTTTTTAATGCCAATATCCTGTTTGCTTTGTTAGCAGCAGCTTGGCATTGCAATCCATTGCTGAGCCTATCATCTACTAGGACCCCCAGGTCCTTTTCCATCCTAGATCCCCCCCCAGAGGTTCTCCCCCCAGTCTATAGATTGCATTCATATTTTTACCACCCAAATGCATTATTTTACATTTTTATACATTGAACCTCATTTGCTATGTAGTTGCCCACCCCATTCATTTCTTCAGATGTTTTTTCAAGGTTTCCACATCCTGCGGAGAAGTTATTGCCCTGCTTAGCTTAGTATCGTCCACAAATACAGAGATTGAACTGTTTATCCCATCCTCCAGGTCATTTATGAACAAATTAAATAGGATTGGTCCCAGCACAGAACCCTGGGGGACCCCACTACCCACCCCTGACCATTCTGAGTACTCCCCATTTATCACCACCCTCTGAACTCGCCCTTGTTGCCAGTCTTCAATCCATGTACTCACCCTATGGTCCATGCCAACGGACCTTATTTTGTACAGTAAACGTTTATGGGGAACTGTGTCAAATGCTTTTGCAAAATCCAGATACACCACGTCTACGGGCCTTCCTTTATCTAGGTGGCAACTCACCTTCTCATAGAAGGTTAGTAGATTGGTTTGGCAAGAACGATTTTTCATGAATCCATGCTGATTACTGCTAATGATACCGTTCTTATTACTAAAATCTTGTATATAGTCCCTTATCATCCCCTCCAAGAGTTTACATACTATTGATGTTAGGCTAACTGGTCTGTAATTCCCAGGGATGTATTTTGGGCCCTTTTTTAAATATTGGTGCTACATTGGCTTTTCTCCAATCAGCTGGTACCATTCCAGTCAATAGACTGTCTGTAAAAATTAGGAACAATGGTCAGTTATGTTTTAGACTTGGTGTAATATTGGTGGTGTCATTAATCCTAAATTCACACTAATGCAGTGCGGGAAACCCCATGATCCCTTACTGCATTCAAATCGCACTGCCCTTGCGACCTGCAAGGAGGGGGGGGTCCATGCATTCTTAACGACACCCAAAAGCAGTTTGTTTGCCCACATTGGATCGCATTGTACAAAACGGTCATGTGATCCGGTTGCAGTGCGGTTGCAAAATTGCTGCATGCACAACTTTGGTGCAATTCGGTGTGATTTGCACCGCACTGAATCGCATATGAATCGAACAGGAATGTGGTGGGGTTCCTGTGTGATTCCCATGCAGTTCACAGTGTGAAAACTGAGGCTAAGTGCGGAATAGGGTGGAGGTGAGCACCGTCCATGCACAGTGCAGAGTAATGCAGCGGAACGCCTATTACATTGTTCCTTATAAGGTAATGCAGTAATTGTATTTATAATAATTGTCTTTCCCAGGTTGATTGAGGAAGGGAGGTTTGTGAATCTAAACAGAACCCTTTCCAGCTTTCTCAGAATATATTGGAGTCTTTAGCTTGTAGACCTCTTGAGCATTCTTCATATTCCATTAAGCAACTCAAGGACATTGCTGCAAGCTTTGCTCTCTCTCTCTAACACTGGTGAGCCATAATTGCATGAGAGTCCTCCTGGAGGATGCCGTGTTTCTGTGCTGATGATTCACTCAGGAAATATGCTTTAAATAAAGTAAAAAAAAAAAAAAATACTGTAATTGTATTGCACTGACATTTGCTTCATTGGACTTTTCTTGAAGTTAATTGGTGTCAGGCTTTGTTCTTGAAGAGCCATAAGTACTTCCAAGGGAGTGGAAGTACGCTTTTGTGTACTTGTTGAGCTTTCAATCTACGACATGCTGTACTTCAGAGGATACAAGGCAAAACAAGGTCAGAGGCACTAGAACATAACAGATGAGTTTCGGGTTGTGCTGGTCCCCCAAGGTTTGAGGGGTCAGACCGAAAAAACTGTTTTGAGACCCATAGAGAGGCCAAAGTACTCACCGGAAAAAAAGAGGGGAGAGGCGAGAGAGTCTTTATAGCGTATTATGTATCTAAAGTAAAGTTATTACTTCAAATAATCCTTATGATTAAAGTGAAGAGAAAAAATGACTTACATTTGGTGAGGTTGGGGATGACCCAGGCAGTTTGAAACAGACAACCTTCTGTAAATGCATATGGAGAAAAGGTCCTGCCCAACGTGGGGTGAGGTCAGTTACTCTCAAAGCCACCGGTGGGCCCCAATCCCGGATTTTCTTATGGGTTCTTAGGTGGATATTGTGTAGGATTAGAGGAGGTCAAAAAAGCTGTCAGAGAACCGAATGGCAGAGGTGTCCAGACAGTGTGGTGTGTTTAAGGATGGGTTGGAGTCATCAAGTCTGAAGAACATCAAAAAGCTTAATTTCACCAAAAGGCGCATTTCATTGCTATAACTCGCCACTTCCTCAGTTTACAGTGACACACAAATGTCTGATATTTCTCCATTTCCTGTTCCACCCGAGTGTGTCCAGATAAGAAACACATCGTTTAGTGAATATTTGATATTCGTCAAACTTGATGACCCATCCTTAAACACCCCACACTGGGCGCCTCTGCCATTTGGTTCACCGATGGGTTTTTGACCTTCTCTCATCCTACTAGAACGTAAAAGTGTAATACACACGAGCGGACTTTCAATGGATTGAACTCCGAATGACTTTTTGACGGACTTTCGACGGAGTTCCGACTCAACAGACTTGCCTACACATGATCACACCAAAGTCAGACTGATTTGAACGTGATGATGTACGACCGGACTAGAATAACGAAGTTCATAGCCAGTAGCCAATAGCTGCCCTTGCGTCGTCGTTCGTCCGTCGGACTAGCATACAGAGGAACAGATTTTTCGACCGGACTCGAGTCCGTCGGAAAGATTTGAAACATGTTCTATTTCTAAAGTCCATCTGATTTTTCGACAGCAAAGGTCCGATGAAGCCCACACACGCTCGAATTGTCCGGAAGATTCGTTCCGTCGGACCTTTGCTGTCGAAAAGTCCGGTCGTGTGTACACGGCATAAGAGTTACTCCTGACTGCCCAGATCAGTCCTGGTATGCCTCACCAGCCTGTTTGGCAATGTTCCAAAGATCCAGTTAGCCTAGATTAGGCAAAAGCTCCAGACTCCATTCTAGAGAGCAAGAATGCCCCAAGATCAAAGTTGGGGTCAGTGTTGATGGGCTTTTTGTGCAGATTGGCAGGCACAGTTTGCATCCCCCACTGTAGGTGGTGCTCGACTGAAGCGGCAACGCAGAAGGGGAAGGAAGCTGTGAGGAACTTGGTTCCTCTATGACTTCCTGCGGTCACTGGGAGGCCATTGTCTGATTGGATGCTGGCGCCCCACGTGACCTAGGTGGCCATCTGGGGTCCGGCAAAGTCTATTTAAGGCTCTGGCCCCCGAGTTTGGCACTCTTTAATGCAATTGGCTAGTGTAGAGACAGGTTCCCGGTCTGACAAGGACAGTTCTTAGGGGCAGGGAAAGGTTCCTTAGGAGTAGAGAAAGTGCAGACTATGCTATCTCCACTCAGGACCAGCCAGGGTGCATTCTCTACCCTCACTGCAGAAGCTGTCTGCATCTTTCCAAGGTCTCAATCCTCTACTACTGTTTGGAAAGTGGCTCCATCCACCTAGGCCTCTGAGTATTTTCTTGCCGCCAGTGCACAAGGCTACACCTTACCCACAAGCTTCTCTCAGCATGGAAGTTTTCAGGAATGCGAAAGCAGATTGAAGCAGTTCAAATGCAAGTCAAACGCACCTGCAATTAATTATTCATGAGCTCAGTAGTGTCTCAGACTAGTGTGCTGCTTTTGCCCATTAAAGCCCAATCAACGCTCAGCCCTTTGTGGTCAAAGTCACTTGCAAATCCCAGGACCGGAGCCACAAAAATTCCCTAAATAAGCTCCCCTTGTCCTGTGGTACATTGGGGGCACAACAGAGAATCTCTACAAGACGCCTTCATAATGACTAAGTAAGTCTCAAGCAGGAGATATCTATATCAGGCGCATTCTTTGCAGTCCTCTAAGCAACTCTTCGACCATGAATGGGTCTAGATCTTGAACCCATTTCTCTTTACACTAGTGAGTCTTAAAGTGGATGTAAACCCAAAAAACATTTTTTAATTAAGGCTTGTACCTGGTACAGCATATGATTTCATGTCATCTGTGCCCAGTCTTGCCACGAAGAGTTAATCCAGCTCTGAGCAATCCTCTTATCTTCTTTTAGTGAGATAAAAATGGACAGACAGAGACATACCAGTCCTTTCTTCCCCCTTGATGTGAGTGACAGCTCATTTCCTTATCTCAGGTAATAGCATGAGAGAGACATTCAGTGTACTTTCCCAGCGTCATTATCCCCCT
Organism: Aquarana catesbeiana; assembly: GCF_042186555.1. Classification (NCBI taxonomy): domain Eukaryota; kingdom Metazoa; phylum Chordata; class Amphibia; order Anura; family Ranidae; genus Aquarana; species Aquarana catesbeiana. The sequence continues at coordinate 6,635,196 of NC_133332.1, forward strand.
CTCTTAGCATCTCACAGCTAATACTACAGCCTGTGTTGTGTAGCACATGCGCAGGAGTCACAGGAGGCTGTGAGCGCGCTCTGCTTCCTTTGCGATGCTGCCCAGCCAAAGGGGAGTGTAGAGGTGGGCGGGGAGCCTAGTGACATCACGACTCCGCCCACTTAGCTCCGAACATAGACCCGCCCATGGATTTCAGAGATTTGCGGGGCTCAGTGTGCAGAAGGGGGTGATTTTTGAAAGGTAGGGATACATGCAGGAGGCATGTATACATACAGTATCTCCCCTCACATTTTTGTAAATATTTTCTTTTTTTTTCTTCTTCTATCTTTTCATGTGACAACACTGAAGAAATGACACTTGTCTACAATGTAAAGTAGTGAGTGTACAGCTTGTATAACAGTGTAAATTTACTGTCCCCTCAAAATAACTCAACACACAGCCATTAATGTCTAAACCGCTGGCAACAAAAGTCAGTACACCCCTAAGTGAAAATGTCCAAATTGGGCCCAAGGTGTTAATATTTTGCGTGGCCACCCTTATTTTCCAGCACTGCCTTAACCCTCTTGGGCATGGAGTTCACCAGAGCTTCACAGGTTGTCACTGGAGTCCTCTTTCCCTCCTCCATGATGACATCACGGAGCTGGTGGATGTTAGAGACCTTGCGCTCCTCCACCTTCCGTTTGAGGATGTCCCACAGATGATCAATAGGGTTTAGGTCTGGAGACATGCTTGGCTAGTCCATCACCTTTACCTTCAGCTTCTTTAGCAAGGCAGTGGTCATCTTGGAGGTGTGTTTGGGGTGGTTATCATGTTGGAATACTGCCCTGCAGTCCAGTCTCTGAAGGGAGGGGATCATGTTCTGCTTCAGTATGTCACAGTACATGTTGGCATTCATGGTTCCCTCAATGAACTGTAGCTCCCCAGTGCCGGCAGCACTCATGCAGCCCCAGACCATGACACTCCCACCACCATGCTTGACTGTAGACAAGACACACTTGTCTTTGTACTCCTCACCTGGTTGCCGCCACACACGCTTGTCACCATCTGAACCGAATAAGTTTATCTTGGTCTTGTCAGACCACAAGACATGGTTCCATGGTTCCATGTCCTTTGTCTGCTTGTCTTTAGCAAACTGTTTGTGGGCTTTCTTGTGCATCATCTTTAGAAGAGGCTTCCTTCTGGGATGACAGCCATGCAGACCAATTTAATGCAGTGTGCTGGATATGATGCTGAGCACGTGACCTCAACTCCTTTGGTCCACCATGGCGAGGCCTGGTCTGAGGGGAACCTGTCCTGTTATACCGCTGTATGGTCTTGGCCACCGTGCTGCAGCTCAGTTTCAGGGTCTTGGCAATCTTCTTATAGCCTAGGCCATCTTTATGTAGAGCAACAATTCTTTTTTTCAGATCCTCAGAGAGTTCTTTGCCATGAGGTGCCATGCTAAACTTCCAGTGACCAGTATGAGAGAGTGAGAGCGATAACACCAAATTTAACACACCTGCTCCCCATTCACACCTGAGACCTTGTAACACTAAAGAGTCACATGAGACGGGAGGGAAAATGGCTAATTGGGCCCAATTTGGACATTTTCACTTAGGAGTGTACTGACTTTTGTTGCCAGCGGTTTAGACATTAATGGCTGTGTGTTGAGTTATTTTGAGGGGACAGCAAATTTACACTGTTATACAAGCTGTACACTCACTACTTTACATTGTAGACAAGTGTCATTTCTTCAGTGTTGTCACATGAAAAGATAGAAGAAAAGATTTACACAAATGTGAGGGGTGTACTTACTTTTGTGAGATACTGTATATACATAAGAAAGATGGCAATAGTTGAGAATCATGAGTGGTGGGTTTACATCCACTTTAAGGACTAGAAATCAGTGCATGGTATATTTTAGATATAGGATCTCTCTTGTACTGGGAGTGAATAATGAGGCAAATTAATTCCATTTTATGAACTGTAACGTTTTTTTTGATCTGCAAGGGAATGGTGAAGTTGGAGCAGTTCTTAAGAAATATGTTTGTATTGCTGAAAGAGTTTATATATAGCACCCAAATTAATTTGTAAAGGGTGAGTGATACTTTTTTGTGTAATCCAAAGCCTTCCAAACAAATGATGTCATTTAGGTATCTATCATTCCATAGGGAGCAGTGGCGACTGCTCCATTAGAGGCGCAGGGGCGCCGCCCCCCTAATCCATGCGCCCGGCCCCTAATCTACATGCAGGGAGCCAGACGCACGGATTTCAATGGGGGTGTTTCTTTTTTTTTTTTTCAGCACATGATTAGAGCCTGAGGCTCTAATTGGTTTAAAAAAAGGGTGGGCTCGGGGCACAGAGCACTGCACCCTGAGCCTACCCAGTTGTGTGACATTAGGAAATGAATATTCGCTAATGTCTTCCTGCTCTTCCTCCTGGCCAATCAGGAAGCGGGTCCTGAGACCCAATTGGCCAGGGAGTCTTAGGACTCTGGGCCAGTCGGGTCTCAGGACCTATTTCCTGTTCGGCTGTAAGGAAAAGCAATGGCCCCTCGGCAACCTGAAGCAGGAGCAGCATCGGCCTCCTAAGACTGATCACCGCCATCCCGGCTCCATAGAGCTCGCACTGGGCACCGTCCTCCTAGCAGAGCCCATAGCAGCAGATTTCAGTAGCCCAAATGATGAGGATGAGCGGGAGCCAATGCGGAGAGCAGGGGAGAAGTGTGAGTACCGGGGCCAGCCTGTGCATGGGGGGTGGTGGTATGTGTGAGTGAGGGGGGCTGGTTTGTTTGCCCCCCCCCCCAAAATATTGAGCACCAGCCGCCACTGATAGGGAGGTGTACTCATTAAAGCCCCAATATTTGAGAACGTTTCCAAATTTTATGGCACAATTTGAGAAGTAAAAGCCCTTTAAAACAAGCCATCACTGACTGGCTGACCCTTGGTAGTTGTAAGCGTTGTGGAAAAATTCATCTTCAAAATTCACAACATAAGCACTGAAATCAGTCTTAATTTCTCTGGTAGCAGGGACTTGACAGCCAGCCAGCCAGCCAGCCAGTCAGCCCTCTAATGTAAACCAACAGCAGTTGTTAAAAGCCAATTAAAACTCAACTTCATAGTGTCTGTTGTACGAGAATGAATTAATTCCCAGTACAAGCAGCTTGGGAGTTTAGGGAGGGTTTGCTTTAAAGCCCTATTACTGTTTCTGAGTAATATGTAAATCTCCTTGGTCTCATGCAGTTGTACTTTAAATTTGCAAATCCTAGTCTCCCCCAAATTAATCATGTATTTATTTGTATTGGAAAATCCTCCCAAACCTATAGAAGCTGGGGTTTTAGTGGCAGAGCAGAGTTTTCTTTAGAAACTATGGGGCCTTGTGCAGTTTACCTGACGGCCTACAGGCTATAGTCTTGTTGGAGGAGGCCAAAGACTCCACTTGAGTATCTGCTGAGTTCCTAGTCAAGAAGGAACCAGGAGGATTCCCTGAGGAGATTGAATGGTGACCCCAGTTATGTTATCTGCAGGGTCGAAGATAGCCTGGGATTGATACGACCCTAGACTATAGTCTGCTGGGTTTTTTGGAAGACATGCCTCCAGCCTATTATCTGCAGAGTCTAGAGGAGCAACAGGATTGGTATAACCCTAGTCTATAGTCTGCTGGGTCTGCTGGGTCTTCAGAAGACGTGACTCCAGCCTGTTATCGGCAGGGTCTAAGGGAGCTGAAAGATTGACATGACCATAGTCTAAAATCTGCGGAGTGTTTGGAAGACATGATTCCAGCTTGTTATCTGTAGGGTTTAAGTAATCGTTAGGATTGGCATGACTCTAGTCTATAGTATGTTGGGTTTCTGGAAGACGTAACTCAATTCTGTTGTCTGCAGCATCAAGGGTAGCCCAAGGATTAGCATGACCCTAGTTTATATTCTGCAAGGTCTTTGGAAGACCTGACTCCGGCCTGTTATCTGCAAGGGCTAGGGCAGGGGTAGGCAACCTCAGCACTCCAGATGTGGTTAAACTACAAATCCCACCATGCCTCTGCCTCTAGGAGTCATGCCTGTGATTGTCAGAGTCTTGCAATGTCTCATGTGACTTGTAGTTTCATCATTGCTGGAGGGCCGAGGTTGCCTACCCCAGGTCTAGGGAAAGCCAAGGATTGACATGATCCCAATCTATAGTCTGCTGGGTTTTTGGAAGACATGACTCCAGTCTGTTATCTGCAGAGTCTAGGGGAGCAGCAGGATTGGTATGACAATAGTTGGAAGACATGACTACAGCCTTTTATTGGCAGGGTCAGAGGGAGCCAAAGGATTGACACACACGACCATAGTCTAAAGTCTGTTGGGTCTTTGGAAAACCTGATTCTAGCCTTTATCTGTATGATCTAGAGCAGGGATATGCAATTAGCGGACCTCCAGCTGTTGCAGAACTACAAGTCCTATGAGGCATAGCAAGACTCTGACAGCCACAAGCATGACACTCAGAGGCAGAGGCATGATGGGACTTGTAGTTTTGCAACAGCTGGAGGTCCGCTAATTGCATATCCCTGATCTAGAGGTTTATTAGGTTTGGCATGACTCTAGTCTATAGTCTGCTGTGTTTTTGGAAGACATAACTCAAGCCTGTTATCTGCAGCGTCAAGTGGAGCCCCAGGATTGGCATGACCCCTGTCTATAGTCTGCAAGCTCTTTGGAAGACATAACTTGAGCCTATTATTTGCAGGGTCTAGGGGATCAACAGAAATGGCATGACCCTAGTCTATAGCCTGCTGGGTTTGTGGAAGACATGACTCAAGCCTGTTATCTGCAAAGTCTAGGGGAGCCCAAGGATTGACATGACCCTAGTCTGTAGTCTGCAAGGTCTTTGAAAGACATGACTTGAGCCCTGTTATTTGCAGAGTCTAGGGGATTACCAGGATTGGCATGACCCTAGTCTATCACCTGCTGGGTTTTTGGAAGACATGACTCCAGCCTGTTACCTGCAGGGTCTAGGGCAGCCCAAGGATTATCATGACCCTAGTCTATAGTCTGCAAGGTCTTCCAGCCTGTTATCTGCAAAGTCTGTGGGATCACCAAAATTGGCATGGCCCTAGTCTATAGTCTGCTGGGTCTTTGGTAGACATGACTCCAGCCTGGTATCTGCAAGCTCTAGGGGAACCCAAGGATTGACATAACCCTAGTCTATAGTCTGCTGGGTCTTTGGAAGATATGACTCCAGCCTGGTATCTGCAAGGTCTAGGGGAACCCAAAGATTGACATGACCTTATTCTATAGTATGTTGGGTCTTGGGAAGGCATGAACCCAACCTAGGTTGCCGATAGGGGGGTACAGGCAGTACCCTTGTACTGAGCCAAGGTCCCCCTACTGACACGATGGGACCCGGGCCCAGTATGGGAGTACTGTCTGTACCCTCCTATCAGTGGCCCTATGATTAATCCTCTGCACTGCATTGCAGCACGCCCATTGAAAGTTAAAATGGGACTTGCAGTGGGAGCGCCCACTCTGCAGGCTGATAGAGGGTTGAAGGGGGTGGTGGTACTTGGGTTTGCTTAAAGGGGGAGGAGAAAGCATATAAGTACAGTAGTAGCGCAGGCAGGAGGCGGGGCAGTGGCACGCATATTACAGCTTGTAGCCCAGCATAGGCAGGGGGATTACGTGCATTACTTTATAGATCTTTTGTCAGGTAAAACAAATCCTGTACACGTCTTTAGCTCCAGCTGCCCTTCAGTAGTTTATCCTTCATGGTGAAACGTCAATATGGAGAAGCCATGTATGCTTGTTAAGCGGGGTTGTGAAAATGTCTCGTTAGGTGTAAGCGGGCCGCGCGTCGAATCATAACATTGTAAGTAATTACATGGAGACGTTGAGGCATGAATGGTGAGGTCGTGTTTAATGATGTATGTTATTGTGTGTTAATCATGCCATGTAGCTGTTCATGAAATGTACTGTTTATGGTTTTATTTAGCACCTGTCTTGTTCATAATGTAATGCTGTTATATCACAATGTGCTTAGGTGTAATTATTGCTACTATTATTATATTATTATTTATTACGTTATATTACTATTCCTATGTCATATATTATATTATATTGTTTTTGTTATGGCTTTATTTAGCACCTGTCTTGTCCATAATGATGTGGTGCAGTTATATCACAATGTGCTTAGGTGCAATTATTGCTACTATTATTATATTATTATTTAGTAAATTATTACTATTCCTATATTATATTATATTATATTATATTATATTATATTATATTATATTATATTATTTGTGTTATGGTTTTATTTAGCACCTGCCTTGTCCATAATGATGTGGTGCAGTTATATCACAATGTGCTTAGGTGCAATTATTGCTACTATTGGTATATTATTATTTATTACATTATATTACTATTCTTATGTTACTATTTATTATATTATATCATATTATACTATATTATATTATGTTACGTTATATTATATTATATTGTTTTTGTTATGGTTTTATTTAGCACCACCTATTTCGTTCCTAATGATATGGTGCTGTTACCAGTGCTGGGACAAGGCCATTTGGTGCCCAGGGCGAAGATGGCAAACTGCGCCCCCCCCCCCCCCCATTTTTAAGAAAGAATCAATGTCCTTTCAATTTGTAAAATGCAGCATGAGGGGGTTAATGTATTGCCACTGGTTTCTGATACCAGTGGCGGCCCGTCCATAGGGGGCGCCTGGGCGCCGATCCCCCTCCAGGCAGTCTCAAAAAAAAAAAATGTAAAAAAATTTTTTTTTTAAAGCTGGCCCTTTAAAAAAAAAAAAATACACAGAAAGGTCCTTAAGTGCACTGTGTTTGGACGCCGGACACAGTGCACTTATGGGAAGCGCCACGTCTATGCAATCACGAGATTGCGAACGTGGCGCTTCATTTGCGGGCGTTTAGCCCGCCTTGCGGCACTTTCTAAAGCGCCGAGTAGTTTCCGCCCGGCCCTAGTATCTATTACTATGGCTGGGCGGTTTGATTGACATCTGAGTGTGATGTCACTTTCTGCTTCTCTCCAGTTGCGCCCAGGAGAGAGAAGCAGGAAGTATGAGAACAATGGAGCTCTCCAGGAGACACCGCTGGAGAGGACAAAACACAGCAAGGTAAGTAACCGGGGGAGGGGGGTTTGATGGTGACACACGCTGCAATCTGGTGACACATGCTGTAATTTGGTGACACACGCTGTAATTTGGTGACACATGCTGTAATTTGGTGACACGCTGTAATTTGGTGACACATGCTGTAATTTGGTGACACATGCTGCAATTTGGTGACACACGCTGCTGCAATTTGGTGACACACGCTGCAATTTGGTGACACATGCTGCTGCAATTTGGTGACACCTGCTGCAATTTGGTGACACATGCTGCTGCAATTTGGTGACACATGCTGCTGCAATTTGGTGGTGACACACGCTGCTGCAATTTGATGGTGACACGTGCTGCTGCAATTTGGTGGTGACACAGGCTGCATTTTATGTGACACAGGCTGCGTGTAAGGACACCTGATGGCATCTGGGGGCAGGCGACGTGGCTAGTGACACGCTCAGGGCTCCGACTGATTCTGCATTATGGTGAGTTGAATGATTTCATTTTATATTACAATGTAATAATAGAAATAATGCGCTTCAATCATCCTGACACCATAACAACCATGGTGCCGGGATGATTGAAGTGCTAACACCAGGTGTTTGGAGTATCTTTATCTGCTGATTGTTAAACTTTCTAGAATACACATATTACTATTGTTGTGTAGGATCTGGGTCTGTTGTCCCTACATCCCTCTCTCCCTCCATCCCTCGTTCATCTCAGACACTAACCACACCACCTTAGAGCCACGCCCACTATTTCGCTGAAACCAAGCCCATTTTCACCAAGTGGGGGGGTCAAAAGGAAGGGCAGGGCCTGGCGCCCCCCCATCCTAAAACTTCACCAGCCGCCACTGTCTGATACATTAGCGACCAGTGCCAGTTAATTAACCCCTTTGTGCTGCATTAGTGGCACCAGTGTGACACTGGTGCCATTTATGCAGCACAAAGGGGTTCATTTACTGGCACTGGTCATCTGAATGTGAACGAAGACACTAGCTGAAATACTTTCAGAGGTAATATTATCCATTAGGTAGAGAAGTCAGAGAACTAAATGTTCTATGTTCCAATTAGAATCCTCCTCCTCTCAGCCAGCGGCCACCCAGACACCCCACCAGCAACACCACACCCCCACCCACTGACCCCCACCAAACCTCCCCGCCCCCCCTCAACCCCGAAACTAAGTAGTTGATTTACTAATATGTATTAATAGTATGGGCTTCCTTGAGATCTTGCACGTTGCAGAGCTTAGTCCCTCCTCCTCAGGAGGTTGCGGCTCAAGCTGCGCTCTCTGCTCCTCCCATCACGCTGCACTTTCTACTCCTCCCATCACGCTGCGCTCTCTACTCTTCCCATCACGCTGCACTCTCTACTCCTCCCATCACGCTGCGCTCTCTACTCCTCCCATCATGCTGCGCTCTCTACTCCTCCCATCATGCTGTGCTTTCTGCTCCTACCATCACGCTGCGCTCTCTACTCCTCCCATCATGCTGTGCTCTCTGCTCCTCCCATCACGCTGCGCTCTCTACTCCTCCCATCACGCTGCGCTCTCTACTCCTCCCATCATGCTGCGCTCTCTACTCCTCCCATCACGCTGCACTCTCTATTCCTCCCATCACGCTGCGCTCTCTACTCCTCCCATCACGCTGCGCTCTCTACTCCTCCCATCACGCTGCACTCTCTACTCCTCCCATCACGCTGCACTCTCTACTCCTCCCATCACGCTGCGCTCTCTGCTCCTCCCATCACGCTGCGCTCTCTACTCCTCCCATCATGCTGCGCTCTCTGCTCCTCCCATCACACTGCGCTCTCTGCTCCTCCCATCACGCTGCGCTCTCTGCTCCTCCCATCACGCTGTGCTCTCTGCTCCTCCCATCATGCTGCGCTCTCTGCTCCTCCCATCACGCTGAGCTCTCTACTCCTCCCATCACTCTGCGCTCTCTGCTCCTCCCATCACGATACGCTCTCTGCTCCTCCCATCACGCTGCGCTCTCTGCTCCTCCCATCACGCTGCACTCTCTGCTCCTCTCATAATGCTGCGCTCTCTGCTCCTCCCATCATGCTGTGCTCTCTGCTCCTCCCATCACGCTGCGCTCTCTACTCCTCCCATCATGCTGTGCTCTCTGCTCCTCCCATCACGCTGCGCTCTCTACTCCTCCCATCATGCTGCGCTCTCTACTCCTCCCATCATGCTGCGCTCTCTACTCCTCCCATCACGCTGCACTCTCTATTCCTCCCATCACGCTGCGCTCTCTACTCCTCCCATCACGCTGCACTCTCTATTCCTCCCATCACGCTGCGCTCTCTACTCCTCCCATTACGCTGCGCTCTCTACTCCTCCTATCATGCTGCGCTCTCTGCTCCTCCCATCACACTGCGCTCTCTGCTCCTCCCATCACGCTGCACTCTCTGCTCCTCCCATCACGCTGTGCTCTCTGCTCCTCCCATCACGCTGCGCTCTCTGCTCCTCCCATCACGCTGAGCTCTCTACTCCTCCCATCACTCTGCGCTCTCTACTCCTCCCATCATGCTGTGCTCTCTGCTCCTCCCATCACGCTGCGCTCTCTACTCCTCCCATCATGCTGCGCTCTCTACTCCTCCCATCATGCTGCGCTCTCTACTCCTCCCATCACGCTGCACTCTCTATTCCTCCCATCACGCTGCGCTCTCTACTCCTCCCATCATGCTGCGCTCTCTATTCCTCCCATCATGCTGCGCTCTCTACTCCTCCCATCACGCTGCACTCTCTATTCCTCCCATCACGCTGCGCTCTCTACTCCTCCCATTACGCTGCGCTCTCTACTCCTCCTATCATGCTGCGCTCTCTGCTCCTCCCATCACACTGCGCTCTCTGCTCCTCCCATCACGCTGCACTCTCTGCTCCTCCCATCACGCTGTGCTCTCTGCTCCTCCCATCACGCTGCGCTCTCTGCTCCTCCCATCACGCTGAGCTCTCTACTCCTCCCATCACTCTGCGCTCTCTACTCCTCCCATCATGCTGTGCTCTCTGCTCCTCCCATCACGCTGCGCTCTCTACTCCTCCCATCATGCTGCGCTCTCTACTCCTCCCATCACGCTGCACTCTCTATTCCTCCCATCACGCTGCGCTCTCTACTCCTCCCATCACGCTGCACTCTCTATTCCTCCCATCACGCTGCGCTCTCTACTCCTCCCATTACGCTGCGCTCTCTACTCCTCCTATCATGCTGCGCTCTCTGCTCCTCCCATCACACTGCGCTCTCTGCTCCTCCCATCACGCTGCACTCTCTGCTCCTCCCATCACGCTGTGCTCTCTGCTCCTCCCATCACGCTGCGCTCTCTGCTCCTCCCATCACGCTGAGCTCTCTACTCCTCCCATCACTCTGCGCTCTCTGCTCCTCCCATCATGATACGCTCTCTGCTCCTCCCATCACGCTGCGCTCTCTGCTCCTCCCATCACGCTGCGCTCTCTGCTCCTCCCATCATGCTGCGCTCTCTGCTCCTCCCATCACGCTGAGCTCTCTACTCCTCCCATCACTCTGCGCTCTCTGCTCCTCCCATCACGCTGCGCTCTCTGCTCCTCCCATCACGATACGCTCTCTGCTCCTCCCATCACGCTGCGCTCTCTGCTCCTCCCATCACGATACGCTCTCTTCTCCTCCCATCACGCTGCACTCTCTGCTCCTCCCATCATGATACACTCTCTGCTCCTCCCATCACGCTGCGCTCTCTGCTCCTCCCATCACGCTGCGCTCTCTGCTCCTCCCATCACGCCACGCTCTCTACTCCTCCCATCACGCTGCGCTCTCTGCTCCTCCCATCACGCTGCGCTCTCTGCTCCTCCCATCACGCTGTGCTCTCTGCTCCTCCCATCACGCTGCGCTCTCTTCTTCTCCCATCCCGGTGGAGCTAATTTACATCAGGTGTCCACATTACAGTGCCCCTTTACATCAGGCATTCAACATAAAATAAGGGTCACGCTGATGGGCACATCTTATCTTAAGGGACACTCTAATGGGCAAATTTTATGTTAAGGGGCACCCTGATGGGCACATTTTATATCAAGGGGCACTCTGATGGGCACAACAAAACGTGCCCCTTAACATAAAATTTGCCCATCAGAGTGCCCCTTAACAAAAAATATGCCCATCAGAGCGCCCCTTACCATAAAATTTGCCCATCAGAGTGCCCCTTAACAGAAAATATACCCAACAGCGTGTCCAACAGCGTGTCCCTTAACATAAAATGTGCCCACGGGCACATTTTATATTAAGGGACACTCTGATGGGGCAAATTGTATATTAAGGGGCACCCTGATGGGCATATTTTATATTAAGGGGCACTCTGATGGGCACAACAAAACGTGCCCCTTAACGTAAAATCTGCCCATCAGAGTGCCCCTTAATACAAAATGTGCCCATCAGTGTTGCTCTTAAAATAAAATATGCCCATCAGAGTGCCCCTTAACATAAAATGTGCCTATCAGCGTGCCCCTTAACATAAAATAAGGGTCATGCTGATGGGCACCTTTTATGTTAAGGGGCACATTGATGGGCACATTTTATTTTAAGAGGCATGCTGATGGGTATATTTTTGATGTGCACGCTGATGGGCACATTTTATGTTAAGGGGCACTCTGATGGGCACAACAAAATGTGTCCATCAGTGTGCCCCTTAAGAAAATATGCCCATCAGTGTTTACATTAAAAATATACCCATCAGCGTGCCCCTTAAAGTAAAATTTGTCCATCAGGGTGCCCCTTAACATAAAAAAAGGTGCCCATCAGCGTGACCTTTAAAAAAATATGCCCAGCAGTGTGCAAAATAAAAATATGCCCAGCAGTGATCACTAGTTGGCCCCACATACCTTGAATGTAGGAGGGCACACCGCACAACTGAAATACCGAAGGGGCGGCAGAAGCTGGGAGATATGGAGAGCTCAGCCAGGATCTGGGAACCGCGAGTAGCAGGGGGGCGGGGCGCGCACGTGACGTCACACCCCTACTCGCGGCCCGTGAGTGCAAGCTCGTCTTCTCCCAAATTGTCTCCGAGACCTGCGGTGAGGATCAGGGGGCGGGCGGGCGCACGCACGCAGCATCACTGGTTGCTGGGGAAACCCGCGGTCCCAGCAAACTAGTGACGGCGACTGGCGAAGGACAGGACACTTCACTGTGCCCCATCCCCAATAAATTGTACCGCCCAGGGCATCCGCCCCTTCCGCCCCCCCCCCCCCCCCCTGTACCGGCTCTGGCTGTTACATCGCAATAGGATTGATTTGCTAAAGGCAAATCCACTCTGCACTACAAGTGCACTGCAAGTGCACTTGGAAGTGCAGTCGCTTTAGATCTGAGGGGCTCCCACCATCCCTGTGCTGTGCTCATTATGAGGGGCTCCCACCATCCCTGTGCTGTGCTCATTATGAGGGGTTCCCACCATCCCTGTGCTCATTATGAGGGGCTCCCACCATCCCTGTGCTCATTATGAGGGGCTCCCACCATCCCTGTGCTGTACTCATTATGAGGGGCTCCCACCATCCCTGTGCTGTGCTCATTATGAGGGTCTCCCACCATCCCTGTGCTGTGCTCATTATGAGGGGCTCCCACCATCCCTGTGCTGTGCTCATTATGAGGGGCTCCCACCATCCCTGTGCTCATTATGAGGGGCTCCCACCATCCCTGTGCTGTGCTCATTATGAGGGGCTCCCACCATCCCTGTGCTGTGCTCATTATGAGGGGCTCCCACCATCCCTGTGCTGTGCTCATTATGAGGGGCTCCCACCATCCCTGTGCTGTGCTCATTATGAGGGGCTCCCACCATCCCTGTGCTGTGCTCATTATGAGGGGCTCCCACCATCCCTGTGCTGTGCTGACTTCCTCGAGGAAGTCAGCACAGCACAGCACAGGGATGGTGGGAGACCCTCATAATGAGCACAGCAGGGTACAAACCCAGGCAGTCAGGACAGCACAGGGATGGTGGGAGCCCCTCATAATGAGCACAGCACAGGGATGGTGGGAGCCCCTCATAATGAGCACAGCACAGGGATGGTGGGAGCCCCTCATAATGAGCACAGCACAGGGATTGTGGGAGCCCCTCATAATGAGTACAGCACAGGGATGGTGGGAGCCCCTCATAATGAGCACAGGGATGGTGGGAGCCCCTCATAATGAGCACAGGGATGGTGGGAACCCCTCATAATGAGCACAGCGCAGGGAGGGTGGGAGCCCCTCATAATGAGCACAGCACAGGGATGGTGAGAGCCCCTCATAATGAGCACAGCACAGGGATGGTGGGAGCCCCTCATAATGAGCACAGCACAGGGATGGTGGGAGCCCCTCATAATGAGCATAGCACAGGGATGGTGGGAGCCCCTCATAATGAGCATAATGAGTCCGACGACAATTTGTATTTCGTATGAATCTAAATTGAATTTCGGACATGAATTACGAAATACGAATTAACGGCTAATACGAAACGGAATGAAACTAAACAAATTGATTGACGGCGCACATGTCTATAAATATTGCTACTATTATTATATTATTGTTTATTAGATTATATTGCATTTGGATTATATTCAATTAGAATACTATTCTGTTATAATATTGTTTTTGTTATTTGCATTATTGTAATAGTGTTTTTTATTACTATAATTGGATTTTTTTCCCTACACAGTATTCATTCCAGGCAGATGTAACAGCATTCAATGCAGTTATGTTTATATTAAAAAAACGTAAAATGTTTGTAAAGCCTCAAGGATTTTCACCTTAACGCATTCTATGCATTAAGGTAAAAAACCTTCTGAGCTGCAGCTTCCCCCCCCCCCAGACCCCAGACCCCACCCCCCCTTTTTTCTTACCTGATCCCGATCCGAACCAGCGATGTGCACGAGCACTGCGGCTCCAGTCGCTGTCTCTCTTCTCATTGGACATATTGATAGCAGCGGGAGCCATTGGCTTCCGCTGCTGTCAATCTAATCCTGTGACACGGGAGCCGAGGGGGGGGGGGGGCGGGGACGAATCCCGTTGTTTATGTCAATGGACGCAGCAGCGGGACTCGGTTGCAAGCCCACACAGGTGCCCTCAAGGAAAGTGGCTTTCTTTGCGGACGCCCCGTTGAAGAGGAGGGGGCCAGGGGCGCCAGCGGGGCGCCCCCAGAAGAGGAGGATCGGGGGCCGCTCTCTGCAAAACCCTTGCACAGAGAAGGTGAGTATAACATGTTTATTATTTTTATTTAAAAAACAAAAAAAAAAAAACAAAGGTTTACAAACAATTCAAAGTGGAATTGAACTCCTTATTGGGATTTAGTTCCATTTTAACACGCCATCCTCACTAAGCAGAATTGCTGGAAATGTAAAAGAAAAAAAAAAGATTCTATCTTTTTTTAAATTATTAAATGTCTTTCCTAGTTTTTTAAAGTTTTAGATATAGTGGAAAGGGTTAAAATGTATTATTTTATAATTTAGGCTTTTAGAAACAAAAATAAAGTCACAGCAGAAAAAAAAAGCCCTCAGTTGTGCCCCATT